>NW_005054504.1:412064-414737 GCF_000277835.1 Geospiza fortis | reverse complement strand
GGGCCCGGCCTGGCCCAGCCAGCACTGCAGCAGGGCCCAGCCCAGCCCGGCACCTCTGGTACTGCAGCAGAGCAGGGCCCAGCCCGGCACCTCTGGTGCTGCAGCAGAGCAGGGCCCAGCCTGGCACAGCCAGCGCTGCAGCAGAGCAGGGCCCAGCCCAGCCTGGCACAGCCAGCGCTGCAGCAGAGCAGGGCCCAGGCCGGCCTGTCCCCATCAGGCTGCACAGCAGAGTGGGGCCCGGCCCTGCCAGTGTCCAGTTACCTTTTCAAAGGCCAGAAACAAGAGAGTTTTTCTGGGGGCTTTTTTGTTTTTAAATGTGATTTCACAGAAGCTTGTCCAGCTTTCTTAAGTGGTTTAACAAGGTGTCAATATTCAAAAGTAGCCAGCTGATTGGTTCTGCTGGGCCCAGAGGAAGCTGTTAGCAGTCCTCACAGAGAATCACTTCCATAACTGATGCATTTTCTCTTCAACTAAAAACCAAGCTATGTTGAACCATGGCACCCATCCCAATATGGTGGTGCATGGACTGGAGCTCCAGGTGGCTGGTCCTGACCTACATTTGCTGTGGGGAATGAAACAGAAAGAGGAAAACAACCTCTCCTACCCAGAGTTCCCCTCCAAACTGGCTGTGAGTTCCTGGTGAGCCACGGCTGTGTGCTGGGGACCTGGGAGTCCACAGAGAACTTCTGATGATCCAAGGGCTATCCGAACCAAGGGGCTTATGCTGGTCCCTTGGGTACAGTGGTGGGCTGCACTTGATGGGGCCACTTGGGGCATCCCTGTCTTTGCTGCTCCAGCATTGTTTCTTCCCAAGGCCAAGCTCCCTCTCCCAGGAATGCATCATGTCACCATGGAAACACAAATGCTTATTTATTTGACTTGTTTTGGTCTTTTTAAATTTAATTGAATTATTGAATTCCTCATTTCTCTCTGTTTTTTTTGTTTGGGCTTTTTTTTTTTTTTTGGTTGTTCGAAGGAAGGAAGGAAGCCCAAACTCGGATGTTTGTTTGTTCTGTCCTGGCTGATGTTCCCTTGGTTGCTCCAGTGGCTGATAAACTGGCAGGGAAGTGGAGCGTGGAGCACAGCAGAGCCTGGGAAAGGCCAGGACCCCACTTCCCCTGGCCTTACGTCACGGTTTCTCTCCTATTATCTTGGCCTGGGGGACGCCTCTGCCAGCTGCCTCTGCTCCCTCTGCTCTTGCCTTTGTCACCAGTTCAGGGGACTGTGCTTGGTGGGACATCCAAAAGGAGAACGTCTCCTTGCCACTCAGATTCCCTCTGCCTGCCCTGGTGCCACCTCCAAACTCCTGGCCCAGGGTGCAGCTGGGACCCACGGTTCATCCTGCCTGTGGGGCCAGGGAGAGGGAGAACCCACATGGATCAGAGCTCAGGCGTGGGCTGTGCTCCTCTCATGGAACTTCACCTTCTCCCTCCAGGCAGGTTCCACCTGTGATGGCCCTACCCAGTGATGTCTGAGGCTGTCACAGACCTCAGGCAGGGGAGGAGGGGGTGCTCACTGCTCTGAGCAATGTCAGGAACTTATCCCCTGGCTCCTGCCATGAGCCATTGGCTTGGAAAGTCTCTCCTTTCTCCAAGCTGGAAGAAGTCCAAGAAGAGAGAAATATTTATGGGGTGTGGGGTATGTGCCGTGGGTGGGGGAGCTGGGAGCTCTGTGTTCCCCACTCCCTGTTGGGGGACAGGGATGTGGTTCAGGGCAAGGGTCGATGGGATCAGCTCGGGAATCTTCTGAGGCTCCTCTGGGAAGAGCATCTTCCCAGGGGTATTGAGTGACTCCAGGGGATGTGAGACCCCCTGATTCCCCAGCATCCCTGGGTTGGGAGGAACATTTGAGTGGGCTCAGGAGATGAGTCCCTGGGAGACTTCCAGGGTAAATGAGGATACCAGAGGTACCAGAGGGGAGGCGTGGTAGGAAATGCTAGAGAAGGAAGGCAATAGGGCTGGCTGTCCAGTGGAATGGAGCCTTTCACTCTCCATGGTCTTTGCAGCAGTGAGGGGCCCTGGGGACCCATGTCAGGTGTCCCCTCTTTAGGGGAGGACAGGAGGCAATGGGTGTCCCCCTGCCCCTCAGCTGATGGTCCCTGTGCAGGAGACTCCAACTTCTCCCAGTCAAGACAAACGTCAATGGCTCCCAAACCTCCTCCCACATCCCAGCTATGCTTCTATCTCCTGCTACAGACCAGTTTATTCCAGGGATTGCAGCAAATTCCCTCACCTTTTTCAGCATCTCAGTTCTTTGGGAAAGGAAATTGCTCCAGCAATCTGGAGCACAAGCGTGGGCATCTGGGTCTGGTGAGGGGAGTGCAGGTGGCTGAGGAGGGACGTATCTCCATGCCCGCCCTTCTCCACGAGGTCGCTGTCCCTTTCCATGGTCCCAGCAGCCAGCTGGGAGGCTCCCAGCTCTGGCTCCCTTCTCCCAACACCATGTGCTTGACAGCCCTGTGGAGGAGGGTGGTGGGCACTGGTGGGCACTAGTGGGCACTGGTGGAGACTGGTGGGCACTGGTGGGCTCTGGTGGGCACTGGTGGATTTTCTGGGGATGAACAGAGATGCTCTGGGGGGTCCTGGAGCTCTGTGCTGGGCCAGGTGCTCCCCAGCCCCTGCCCTGGCTCTCTGCCCGCCAGCCCGGGACCCCGTCCAGAGGATAAAATATGGC
>NW_005054504.1:402623-411939 GCF_000277835.1 Geospiza fortis | reverse complement strand
CCGGGGCTCTCTGGGGGGGAAGGAAGGGGCTGCATCCTCAGGGGGAATCCTCCAGACCCCCAGGGTGGGAGACGAATGCTTCAGGGTCTCCTCCATCCAAACCTTCTCCCACCACGTGGTTCTGCTGCCTCTCCTCCTGTCCCTGGGGTCCCCCTGCACCTTCTCCCCCCTGCCTCAGCCCCTCTCTCTCCCCCGTCCCCTCCCCTCGGGCTGGCCACCGGCAGACAGCCGCTATCGATTTTCCTGGGTCAGCAAAACCCAGCCATGGGGGGAGCTGGGCAGTGGTGACACAAGGATGGCAGTGCTGGCACTCCAAGGGTCCTGAGGGAGTTGTCAGGAGAGCTGTCCCCATCCCCGGGTCCTCACCAGCACTGCATCCTGTTTCCTGCAAGGCACAGGTGGCTCTTCCCTCCCTGTACCCTGGGCAGCCCTGGCTGATGAGATCCAGGGGTGGGAAATGCAGCTCCTGCACAGGATTGCTCTGGAAGCTGAGGAGCAGGAAACCTTCAGCCTTGCTTTGAGCATGAAGAGGCCTTTACTTCCTTCAAACTGACCCCAGTGGGTCAAGACGTGGTGTCCCCAAGAAGCCTGTGATTTTCTCAAGCCTTTTCCTATCTGAAATCCCACTGTCCCCCCAAATTGTCTGGGATACCAGCAGTGGGAGAGGAGCTACATCCAACATTGAGAATGGATCCTTGCCCTCTTTCCAGCCTCCTAGAATGATTCCTGGTGAAGATACTTTGGACCATGGTGTCTCGGGAAGCAGTGGCAGCTGGGGGTACACTGATGTCACCCCTCCATCTCTAACAGAGCCCTGATGCTTGTCTTGGAAGATGCTTTTCCTGGGAAGCATGAGCTGGATGTGTGAGACCCTGGAGCATGGGATCCCATGGCTTGACTCTCCCCTCTCCTCCAGAGCCAGCTGGAGGCAACAGGGAATCCTCTGCCCCTCTGGAGAGAGGAGCAAATCCCCCCCTCTGCCCTGGCTGGAGACCCTCACCCTCCAAGGCATTGGCAGCCCCTCAGGGAGCTCCTTCCACGCTTCAGGCATCTTCATGCAATGGGTGGGAATTCCTGGGGGATTTGGGGGCTTCCAGGCACTCAGGTGGAGGTGGGAGATGTTGGGGAACAGAGAGGGATGAGGTGTCAGGGTGTCCTGGCCGTGGGGCAGCGTTTCTGTGCCAGCAGAGGAAATGGTGAGCAGGGGACAGAAGGTCAGAAAAGTTTTTGCCTGGCCCAAAAGCCTGAGGCAGGAGGGTCCGAGATAACCACGGTTATTTAATTTATTTTTTCTAAATAAAAAAAAGGAAGGAAGTTAATAAATAATGTAAAGTGGAGAATGCATTAATGAAAGGGAGAGCGAGGCAGAGAGAGGGAGAGAGAGGAAGGGACAGGGCAGAGCGAGAGCTCAGGGAGTGGTGGGGAGATATTCCTGCCGGTATCGATTGGATATGATTACATTAGAGCTATCAAATATTCATACTACATTCCACAAGAGGTCATTGTGTGTGTTTTTCCAATTTAGCTCTGCCTTGGTGCAGGCAGCAGGCTCCGGGTGGGAACAGGCTGCGAGCACGGCTCCAGCCCCCGGGCCTGGGGCTGCCACTCCCGTGGCCACAGGGATGTCACCCCTGGAGGGACAGGGGGCTGGGCTGGCTGGGGAGGGTGCGCTGAGCTGGCTGCTGGCCCTGAGGGTCCTTCACAAAGCCCCTGAGGACTGTGGATCGTGTGTGGATACAGAAACGGGTACAGGCGTGTCCCAGCTCTGGCACCTCGCTCCTCCTTGGCAACCACTTCTGCTCCCTCCCAAGCCAGATCAGGGCCTGTGGTCACTATTTACTGGCTGCTCCTGGCTGCTCCTTGTTCTTAATGGAGCATTTTAGCTGGGATGTCACTTTGCCAGCCAGGAAGGTCAGCCCAGGCCACGGAGCCAGGCGGGATGTGGATGAGCTGCCGTGTGGCTGTGGGCAGGGATGTGTGGCAGGTCTCCCGCTGTGGTGCCCATCTGCCAGGGCACTCTGGCCCCTCTCTCCCTGCCTCCATCCATCCCTCCAGGCTGCCTGTGCCTCCGGGATCCTCCCCGAGGGGACAAGCATGAGGGACAAGGGCCCTCAGCATCAGTGCTCCTGAGTCACAGTTGAAGGACACAACTCTGCGGTGTCTCGGGTGTCAACCTGGTCTGTCAGCCTGAGGAGGCAGCTGGGGGCCTGCTGCCCAATTTTACCTGCACATAAGGCACTTCCCTTGCCGTGCCTCAGTTTCCCTGTTTGCCCACGTTCCCACAGCATCACCAGGGCTCCGCTGCCATCCCTGCAGCCCCCGGCCCGCATTTTCAGTTCATCTGCTGCAGCTATTAGATTACCAGGAAATGGCTGGCTGGCCGGCGGCCAGGGGTCCGGAGGGCCGCGGTGCAGGGGAAGGCGAGCGGAGCGCGGGATGAGCCGATGGCACCGGCCCCATCCTCCTGCATGTGCCCGTGCTGTGCCAGGCTGTGCCCACCCGCCCTGCCGGGTCCTGCATGCCAGGCTCCCTGGGCATTCTCTGAGCTGGCGGGCATGGATCTGGTCCCTGCTGCTTCGGGAAATGGGATGAGCAGGGAAGGTGTCTCCTGATGAACCTGCTCCAGGCTGTGACCAACAGAGCCCAACTGGCCGCAGCCTTTGCTGTGGCTGTGCTGGGTTGCAGGGAGAAGTGGAGGATTTGGGACTAGGACCAGGGAGAGGTTGGGACCAAGGAGAGATGGGAGATTTGGGGCTTGGGCCAGGGAGAGATGAGATATTTTGTTTGGACCTGAGAGGGGTGAAAGGTTTAGGACTGGGACTAGGGAGAGGTGGGACCTTTGAGGCTGTGACAGGGAGGATGCATTCACTGAGTGCAGCAGGTCTCTGCAGGGGTTGGTTATTCCAAGTTGTGGGATTTTTAAATCACCAGGCTGGGCTGGTGTCAAGCAGAGCCTGGGAAAGACTTAAATGTGTGTTGTCTGTAACAGAGCTGGGAGTGGGGGGTAGGTGCTGGCTATAAATACCTGTACCTGCCTCAGGGGTGGCAGTGCTAATGAAGGGAGAGAATTGTGAGCAGCCCCTCAGGGAGGGGGCAGCAGCAGCAGCAGTGGCTGCAGTGGCTCTGTGGGCCCTGGGGAGGGAGGGACAGAGAGGACAGGGTTTTAGGGACCTGGTTTTTAGGCTAGGCAGAGTTTTCAGGAGAGCCCTCTTAGAAGTGACTGTGACCAAGTGCTGGAGTTGCTCTCTACAGACGGGACAATTTAATGCTGGGACTCCCTGAGACCAGACCAGTCATGAGCCTTCCATGATCCTGAAATGATCCTGGGATCATCTCCACATGAGCATCAGGCACCAAATCAGGTGCTCCACATGAGCATCAAGCACCAAGCATCTTCCCTGGGGCAGTGTGTGGTCCCTCCCTGGAGCATCCTGGGCTCCAGAGGGGTGCTCCATGCTCCAGAGGGGTTCTGAAGGCTGCACAGAGATGCTCCAGGCTCCAGAGGGATGCTCCTTGCCAGTGCCTGGCAGCATCTCGTGGGGCTCAATCCCTCTGTGCCTGCCTGGCGTCCCAGAGCTCCGAGCTGGGTGCAGGATGTGCTTTTGGGAAGGAGGTGACCCCAGCCCTGCCACGGTGACAGCTCCATCTCCACTCTGGTACCAGCACTGGGCTGGAGGAAAGAGGAAACCTGGTAAAAGAGCGGCAGAGAACAGGGAAGGCAAGGAATGATGGAAAGGAATGGGGCAAGGAAGGGAGCAAAGTGTGGGGAGAAGGGAAGGTCTGAGCCTCACCAGGGTTTATTAAAGTTTGAAAGAACAGAAACCGTGGTTTGCGTGGAGGGGACCGGCTATTTTTAGCCGTGGGTAGGATGTCAGCTCTGAAAATAGCCTGCTACCAGATTCTAATGAAATCCTCTCTTTGGCTCTCACACGGAGCGAATTTGGAGGGGGAGGATCGCTGTCACACCCGCAGCCGAGGAGCTCCTGACATTCACAATGACTCGCCTGGTTTTCTCTTATTTATTTATTTAATTTTTTTCCTTCCCCCTCCGGTTTCTCCTATTCTTTGCCGGCTCTGCCTTACGCCGAGCAGAGGAGTCACCAGCCAAAAAAGTGACTGCGGGGGCGGTGCTGCTTAGCTACGGCCAAATCCCAGCAGCATGTGACCGGCTTGGCAATTTAATACGGAGCCCTGCTCCCCGGCACACGCGCGCTCGAGTTAAAGTGACATTGAAACGGGGACTCGAAGTGCCGAAGGCACAGAATTTGGGGGGAGCTGCCTCCCCCCAGCCCTTCCCGTCCATCCCTGGAGAGGGGGGTTTGCTCCATGGGATGTGGGAGTGGGAAGGGTGGTGACCAGGTGAGGGAGGATGCTCGGGACAGGTGTGCAGGCTTGGGAGGGAGCAGGGATTGGGAGAGCTGCAGTGTGGATGGATCAGCTGGTTTAGGGAGAGCTGAGCAGCCTGGAGAACCAGCAGGAGGGACCCCCGTGTATGTGGGATCCTTGGTGTACTTGGGATGGCCTGGTGGACATGGGATACCTGGTACTTGTGGGATCCCTGGAGTACAGGGGATACCTGGCACTTGTGGGATCCCTGGTACACATGGCATACCTGGTACATCTGGGACATTTGGGACATGAAGGGCACCTAGTACATGTGGGATCCCTGGTATACGTGGGATACATGGTACATTTGGAGTATTTGGGACATGTGGGATACCTGGTGCACGTGGTACCTGTAGTGGAGTTCAGTCTGGAGAGCCTGAAGAAGACTTGGAACACTGGGTGGTGACTGCTCCCAGCAATGATCAGGGACCTCCTGAGGAGCATCACGGGGAGCACAGGGCAGAGAATCCAGCGAGAGAGAGGGCCCTGAGGGCTTGGGACAGAAAAGGCACTATGGGAACATCACGTCTCCATCAGGGCAGGGATGAAGGTGCCACAAAGGCACAGGTTGGGTGAGAAACATGTCTTGCAAAGGCGGGGTGTGACTTGGCAAAGGAACCAGTGCTCCAAGGGCTTTCTGGGGACATTCACGGTCTGCAGGGTGCAAGTCCTTTGTCACTTGATTCCCCCCAACAGGGATGTAGCAGTGGGGTTTGGGCAGGATCCAGCTCCACAGCTGTACCACAGGCACAACAGTGTCTGGACACTTCCCAGGGAGCTGGAAGATGGAGTTAGCAATTTCCCAGCAAGGAAATGCCTGTATTGCACATCCCTTTGTAACCCAGTGTCTCGTCACCGACCCTGCTCACATTTCCCAGGAGCTCAGGTCGGGACCTCACCTTTGGAGCCAACACTGCTGGAGACATGTCTGTGTTCTCTGTTGGGAGCGGAATGTGGCTTCGGGCAGGGACCTCGTCAGGACAAATGTGTGCTGTAGAAGAAGAGCTGCTGTGGAGGTCTGGGGAGCCCACGGATCATGGAACCACGGAATGATTTGGGTTGGCAGGCACATTAAATATCCTCTAGTTTCCATCCTCTTCAGGGACACCTTCCACTATCCCAGGTTACTCCAAGCCCTGTCCAACCTGGCCTTGGGCACTGCCAGGGATCCAGGGGCAGCCCCAGCTGCTCTGGGCACCTGTGCCAGGGCCTCCCACCCTCACGCTGACGATGCACAGGGACAGCCAACACTCGCTGTGCACAGCGGGACCTGGGGAGCCATGCCACGGGAAGCCACTGCCCTGTCCTGCTGTCCCCTCCAGCTGGGGGAGGTGCCAGATCCCTGCTCACTCCGGGCGCTGGAGAGCCCCTGGAGACGCTGCTGCTCCTGCTCGGCGCGGGGCCGGAACCATCTGCATCAATGAGTCAGCAGGACCCACTTAACACTTCCCCAGCAGAATCTGCTCCTCTCTGCCGACAGAATGGGCAGCTCTGGCAGGCTCTGGCAGCGTGTTACAATCTCAGCTCATTAAGGGACGCATCCTGAGCGCTTTATTGATGTTTTATGCTGCCTGGCTCCATCTTCAGAGGGAAACTCTCATTGCAGTCAATGACTACACCTCCGGCTGCTGCAGGCTGAGCTCGGAGCTCCGGATCTGGCTCCCAGAGAGGCAGGCTCATCTCCCATGGCTACACTGCAAACCGTGGGGTTTGACCCCAAAGGGGGCACAAAACGTCTCAGGGCCAGCATCCCTCTTATCTTTTCAGGGACTAGGGAACACTCAAAAGAAGAACACAAGGAAGGGGTTGTTTTTTCCCTTGCCTATCCCTCTCTCTGCTAGAAGGAGCTGCATGACAGGGAAGGGAAATGATGTTTCCTCTCCCCAGCACTGCCATCTGTTCAGCCGAAGCCCAGCCGGGTGGTTGTACCTGGCCTCCTCCTCTCCCAGCGTGCTGGGAACCACATGTCCCCACCTCGGGAGAGTCACAGTCCTTTAATAAGTTCCCCAGTGCTGGCTGTTGCTTCTGAAAAGCTCGTGGCACTGTCTGGCTTCAAGTGGCTTTTACATAATACAGACTGTCAGGCTAGATGAGCATCACGGTCCCTTCTGGCCCTAAAATCTGTGAATCTCCAAATTAGAGGGCACCAGCACCTCCTTGTTTCTGGCTGATTGAATCAGGGGAATCGCGTGTTCTCTTTCTCCTCTCTTTTTTTTTTCCCTCCCTCCCCTGCATCATCTCTAACTGGAGGTGAATTACCCTCCCCCTGAGCCCGAGCTCGGCAAACAGCAGCAGGAGAGACCAGGCAGCTTCAGCCTTGCTCTGGGATATCCTGCTCTCCTGCCCTCTCCAGGGCTGATTCCTGGGGGTGAATTGTCTGACTGTGGGCACAGTCAGGGCTGGAGCTGGAAAATCCGTGTTGGAAATGGTGCTGAGCGCTCTTGATTGTTTTAAAATCCCAACTAAGCTCTCCAAGCTTCAGACTGAGCTGCTTGGGATTTGTGACCAAGGTGTGGATGTAGAGAAGCACTTTTTGGGAAGGGAAATGAAAGTGAGTGACTCCCCATGGTTTTGGGGGTGTTTGGGATGTGTAGGGGGAATGGGAAGAGCAAAGCAGGGAGAAATTGCATATGATCTGTGAGAATTGGTGGGGATGGGGGTTCTCCAAATGCAGGGGTCTGCAACAGGAGCTGGGGCCCTGTTGTTCCCAGCAGGCTCAGCTGGAGCTGGGAACCCAGGGATGTCCACCTTGATCATCTTGGTGCTCTCAGCTGCACTCAGGACATGCACTGAGAGCCTCAAACAGAAATGGGACACCCAGGAGCTGCTTCTCCCCATCCTTTGGGTAGGACCCCAGTGGTGTTCAAGGTGGTGGATTTCCACTGGGATGAGGAGTGGGACCAATGCCAGAGGTGAGCTGGGGATCTGGGGTGGGGAGAGGGGCACAGAGGGGGCTGTGGGGAGGGTGCTCAGTCCCTGCTCCCACACGCCCCACACGGGGAGAGGTGGCCAGAAACCTGCAGAAGTCTCCCACCTTCCTCTGCCATGGCTCATCAGGAAGAACCACATCTCTGTCCCAACAGCCAAAACCCCTCCTAAGGAGTGGGGGCTCCATCCCAGATCTTTTCTTTGGGGGAGGCTCTAAACTTCCCTGCTTTGCAAGTGCCCTCGGGTTCCCAGCCCTCCTCTCCAGCGGTGCTGCGGTCAATAACTCACCGGGAGGCTGCTATTCTCCCTGTGCTTCCCACCCTCCCACTCCTCCCGGGAGCTCTGCATTCATGCCTGTTTGGCCCTCCCTCGGCAGCGAGTGAGGAATAAAGCGGCGCCGGCTGAGCACGACGCGGGCTGCGCTGGGATGCTGTGAGCCAGCGAGGGAAGCCTGAATCACCGGCACCTCAAGGTGGGAGTGAGAGATTCGGGCTGGGAGAAAGGGAGGACATCACACGTGCTCCCGGGAGTCAGGTGCTCTCAGCCAGTTGGCTGGGAATTGGGCACCTCGGATCCTTTCTGTGCCTTTAAAGACGGAGCTGAGAGCGATGGGGAGGAGAGGAGGGGCCGGTGGGAGCGCAGAGGGATTCAGCCTGAAGGCTCTGAGCTGGAGCCGAGGCTGAGGGATGCTTTCAGGGACTCGTTCTTCTTGGAGAAACTCCTGGAGGAGCGTCCCTGGTGGGATCCCATGGAGATGGAGAAACCCTGAGCCTAGAAATACCTAAAAATGAGACTGCAAAGGCTCGGCTGGGCACCGTGTGGGAGAATGGAGTCACTGGCCCCAGCTGGGGGGATTCCAGTGCTTCTGCTGGCATCAGCTGGGAGGGAGCCGCTGAGGTCTGTGGGATCATCCCGGTTTGTCCTCATCTGTTACTGCCACAAGCAGCAGAGCTGGATTTGTCACTCTTATTCTGGGTCTTTCTCTTCCCCTCTGTCCCCATCCTGCTCTCACACACTCAGATCCCGTGTTTGCCATCCAGCCTGGGGACCTGCCCACCCCGAGTGGGTCCTGTGCTGCTGGGCACCTGTCTGGGGGGGCTGAGGGCTTGGTGGTTTCATCTTCACATGTCTGAGACAGATTCTGAGCCCTCCCCGAGCTGGGGCTGTCGCTTTGCTCATCTGGTGAGCACTCCCAGAAAGAATGGGTGACCACCCTGGCAGTGTTGAGGGGAATGGAGGGAGGGTGGGGGCTCTGCTGGGGTCCACAGGTGATGTCCAGGGTCATCAGGGTGGCCTCGTGTCTTTGGGACTGTCAAGCCAGGTCTACTTTACTATAAATGGGGGTGAGGGGTGTCACAAGGACCCCTGGTGCTCCTGAGCCACAGGCACGAAAGCAGGAAAGCAAGGGACTTGGGAAAAGCATGCAGCGACTTGGGAAAACCTCTGGAATGGGAGGTCCAGGTCCTGCTTGGACCTTGAGTCCAAGCTTTTTGTTTCTGGGAGAGTGGGATGTGTGTGGGCTGGTTCTGTGGGTCTCAGGATGGAAAAGCTGCTCCCAGCGTCTCTGCCGAGTGTGTCTCTGCAGGGCTCGTTCAGCTGTTGGCTTTGGGCTTTTGGGAAGGGTTGGAGCTGGATGGCCCCGGGCTGTCCCGGGGGCCACCTGGGAACAGGTGAGCTGGGAGAACGTTGGACTCGATGACCTTAGAGATCTTTTCCCACCTTTTCCATGGTTCTGTGAGGTGACTGAGCCCATTTCACGGTGATTTATGGATCACACCCAAGGTGACGGGTCCCGAGTCGCTGCCGGCCCCTTTGCGGCCCAGCCCGACAGGACCTGCCCGCGGTGTCACACTGACCCCGAGCCATCCCGCGGCGCTGCTGTGTCCCCAGGGGCGCTGTCCCGGTGGGCGCAGGGGGAGCACCGGCCCGGGGCGCGGCAGGGCCATCCCGGGGGGCGCAGCGAGGGACGCGGAGCCCGGGGCAGACGGGAACGGGTAAATAG
>NW_005054504.1:400314-401551 GCF_000277835.1 Geospiza fortis | reverse complement strand
GGAGTGGGGGGCGCTGGGCTATTCCAGGGGAGGGGGGGGGAGAAGGAAGAAGCGGGGTCCCAGCTCCAGTCATTCAGTCCCTCTGCAGGACCCACAGATGTTCTCTTCAGCTCCCCTTCGTTCCCACAGGGACGCGTACATCCCCTAGTCAGTGAGCCTAGGTCCCTGTCTGATCCCTGCACCTTGCAATCACAGTTCTGGGGACATTTGGGCCCTGGTCCAGTGTTGGGGGGGCTCCCAAGATCTGTCTTGTTGAAGATGCTGTGTCTGAGCCCTGTCCCCAGATCTGGAGTGTCCGGCACAGCCGATGTCAGCTCCTCTCTGCTGTGTCCCTGGGCTCGGTTCCTCCTCACGTTGTCCCTCCCGCCCCAGCCTGGCTCAGGGGTCTCCTCACGCCTCTTGAGCTCCAGGTGCTCAGAGGATTTGGGCTGCCTGTGCTGCCCTGCTGGCCCTGTGGCTGCAGGACCCTCTGTGGGGCCTCTCCCTTTGGTGCCCCCCACGGTTGGAGGCCCCCAGGACCCTCACAGGGGTCATCTCAGTGGCCAAGTCTGAATGACCAAGTGCTGAGCTCAGGTGAGTGGGGATGGACACCTGGTGTGAGCAGCTGCTCCCCGGTGGAATCAGCATCGTTCTCTGAATGATCCCGTCCCAACAGGATCTGGGTCATGAGGGGCGTGGGAATGCTCCAAGGCTGCTCCCTGCTCCCCTCTGCACAGTCCCAGCTGCACGCTGAGGTTGGCCCTCCCTCCTGAGGAGCTGCTGGCGCTTCATGTCCCCAGCCTGTGCTTTAGTGAGACCCTCCCAGGTGAGGAGCTCGGTGACAGCAGGTGACAGCCACAAGAGCTTTGCCTCTGGGCTCTTGCCATCTCACAAACCTTCCCCGAGTCAGCCATGCCCTCCTAATTCCCCTTGGTACTGCTGTGAAAGAAAAGGGTACCCAAATCACCTGTGGGTGTCCTGGATGAGTGACTCCTCGCTGTCTGCATTTTCCCACACGGGGAATTGCATGGAGGAGGGAAAACCCCAAATCTGAGCAGATCAGTTTCCTTTTCTTTCCAGAGAGGGGGATGGGAGAGACGGGATCTTGCTTGAACAGTCAAAGTAAGTTGCCTTTGCTTTTCCCTGCTCCTCAAGGTCAGCCTAGCTAATGAAAATCAATCTTCTCTCTGCCTCTCTCTGCTGCATGAGCAGATTCTACCTGCGGCCCCTTCACCTACTTGAAAGCGGCGGCCGCCCC
>NW_005054504.1:394795-400130 GCF_000277835.1 Geospiza fortis | reverse complement strand
GCCGGCGCGGTGTGCGGGGGGCGGGAGCGGGAGCTTGGTGTCTCCCTCCCTCTCTCCCGGGGCCGGGAGCTGTCCCGTGGCTCCCGTGCCCGCTGCTCCCTCCTCTCTCCTCTCCCAGCCGCACCGAGGGGTTTCCCTGCCGAGGTCTGGCAGATGAAGGTTTGGAGATGGAGCTGCGGCCATGGGGTCAAGCTCGCCAGGAAGGGGAGTGGTGGCACATGGAGTCCTCCCTGCCCCGTCCCACGGCCCTCAGCAGGGCTGCTGTTCCTGGGCACGGCAGGTTCTGCTGCCAGCACTGCCACCCGGGAAGGGCCACGTCCTGAAAACAGCGGCAAAGGGCACAGCAGGGTGGTGTGAGGGGCACCACAGGGCTTGCCTGTGCCAAGGCTGCCTTCCCTGGTGTCTGTGCCAGGTTTGAAGGGAAATCTACCCTTCCCAATGCTCCTGACGGGGGCAAATTAGCTCCTGGGCTGGGGATGGGGTAGTGGGATGCTGCAGTCCACCAGGACTTGGAGTCTGTGGGATAGTCCTGTCCTTGGCCAAACCTAGGGCTCAATTTGATCCCTGGAAGTGTTAAAAAAAAGTGTGGATGTGGGTCTTGAGGACATGATTCAGTGGGGAACGTGGTGGTGGTGGTGCTGCTGGGTTGATGGTTGGAGTTGCTAATCTTAGAGGGCTTTTCCAACTTCACCAATTCAGTGACTCTAAGTTGTCACTGCTGCTGCCTAGAGTTAGAGAATCTGTGTTCAGATTCCCCATCCCAGTGCCCCCAGTGTGTGCAGGGAATGGGAGCAGGAGGCTGCTCAGGGTGTGCTGGGAACCCCCAAAGCAGAGAGAGCCCCTGCTCTGAGGGAGATGCCGTTCCCAGCTCTGTCATGCCTCTGGAGCAGCCACTGCTTCCCATTTCCCCTCCTCCAGAGAGGGCCTGCACATGTCCCTGGGGAAGGAGAAGGAGGTGCTGGTGAGGGGTGGGAAATCCTCTGGAAGGACACAAGAGGCTCAAAAGCATGGAGAGAGGCTGTGCCCACCAGGGTCGAGGGGCAGATCCGACAGCCCTTCCTTTGGGATGTGTCCAGCCTAAGTGTTCCCAGGCACAAAACTGCTCTGGGTCTGATTGCTGGAAATCCTTTCATTTGGAGTTCTCCAGCCAGCCTTTGTGTCCTGCTTTGCTCTAGTGGAAGGTGTCCCTGCCCATGGCAGAGCTCTGGAATGAGATGAGCTCTGAGGTCCCTTCCGTCCCAAAGCAGTCTGTGATTCAGTGATTTGGATGGATGTTACAGGGATATTTTCTCTCTTCCTGCCCCATCCTTTAGGATCTTTAGATGTGCCCTGATGCCGCAGGGTCTCCTGGCTCCTGGAAATGCAGCTTTCTTCCAGCGTGGCTGAACTCAGCTGTGACGAGACCATGGACCCACCCGCCGAGGACTTCCAGCAGGTCCTATCTATCGACCAAATCCGCTCCATCCGTGCCAGCAACAACTACGTGGAGAGACCGGCGGCGTGCTTCCAGCAAGCCCGCTCCAACCCCTCTCTGTCGCAGCCCCCGCACAAGCAGGAGTGGTCCCAGGACCCTTGAGATTTAAGTGTGCTTCTGTTCTTCTACTATTTGATTTACCAATTTAACTTAGTTGTCACTATGCCCTGCTAATCCAACATTTGCAAAAAGCAGGTTTATTTCTTCAAATGCTGTGCTGCATTTTGCTGCCTGATTACCCTGGGACTTGGTCACTACACTGTATTTACACATAATCACCATGAAGTGCAACTCCAACTGACATAAGTACACCTGAAACCACTTTGAAGCTACAAGCTCAGAAATCCCTAACAGTGTGGCCCTTTGGAGCAGAATTTGGCAAGGTATATTTGCCTATTTGTGCATGTGCCATGTACATTTAGTCTGTCTTGACTTGTAGCCTGCAAAATTGACATGAGAGTCCTTTGCACCAGTTTGTGCACCTCAATTGCAGCAGTTCCTGGCCATCTCTACCTCCCCTGTGCTCACTCGTACTTAAGGTGAGTTCCTGAGGGCATGTTGCCAGAAGAGCAGGATTTATTGCCTAATTTTTTCCAGGAGCCTGTCCAGTGTTCTACACCAACACGGTCTGCAGAAAGATCTCCTCGGCTAGCGGCACACCCTTCCCCAAAACGCTGGACAAGCCGGTATGACCCTCCCGAGGAGGAGAAGCGGGCTTTGCTCCTCTTCCTCCCCGTCCTCCTCTTCTCTCCTCCATCCCCCTCCTCCCTCGGCTCCCTCTGCTCTGCAGTGCTCCCCCCTCCCCACCATCGCCTTCCAGGATTGAGACGGGTGACCTGGGGCATCCCCCAGGCTTTGGGACGCCCTGGCTGGGTGGCCGGGAGAGCTGGCACTGAGCTGGGGGGTACCACTGGTTTTGCACATACAGGAGAGGGACAGGAGAGGCAGAGCAAGCTGGGGGTGCCCTCCCTGGCTGTGTCCCACAGGGAAAGGTGACCCAGAGGGTCCTTGGGCTCTGCCCCCGTGGCAAGGGTACCTGAGGCCTCTGCTCTCCAGTTTTAGGAGCTGCCCCACAGTGTGGTCCTTATCCGAGGGGGAGGAGACAGGTCTGTGTGTCCCTGTGCCAGAGTCCCTCGGGAGCCAGACCCCTCTCCCACTCTTTCTCCCTCTCCTGCACTTTCTGTGGGTGGCCTTTCGCCCCTCAGGTGGCCACAGGTCCCTTTCCCCAAGGGGCTGGGGTGCCAAGGGGTCTCACCAGTGGCAGTGGCTTCCCTCCAGGCTTGGAAGCTGCTGGGAGAAGTGAGCTCGCTCCAGAATGAGGTGGCACCGTGTTTTTCTATCTCAAAGAGGAAGAGAAGGTGTGGGAAGCTTTAGAAACCTTCTGGCAGGGGAAGGAGCTATCGGAGGCAGCCCAGCCCACTCTCTCCTGCCCGACTGCAGCAAGGGAAAGGTCCCCTCTGGGATTTGGCTGAGAACAAGGAGCTGCTTGGAAATTGCCATTCATTTCTCCAGGCCTTGGAGGGCTGCCTGAGGTGGGAGCTGCCGCCTGGCTCCATCCCACCACCCAGCAGCTGCCACAGGCACCAGCTCTGCGCTCGAACCCCGATCTGGTACCTTCCACCAGCACTGAATTCACTTTAAAAAAATACAGCAAAGCCAACTGCGAGCAGCCACCACTCCGGGGACTCCCCAGCAGGGCTTCTGTCACCTTGCCTTGGGCTGGAGGACACCGAGAGCAGGAGGGGGTGTCAAAGCTGGGGACCCCAACCTTCCCTCCCTGCCAAGTTTCCTTTGAGTCCTCATCTCGCTGAGGGGGTTCTGCCACTCGCTGACAGCTGGGAATGGGGCTGGAGACAGCCCTGGGGCCAGCCCTCAGGCCAGCCCTGGGGCCAGACCCGGGGCCAGCCCTGGAGCCATCTGCAGAGCAGAGGACGCTGCAATCCGAGTCAGGGCTCCGTGTTTCCTGCTGGGATGATGATAACCCCAACTGCTTGCTGTGGCTGGGGGACTCCAGGTGCTCCTGGGCTCAGCCCCATGTCTGTGCAGTGCCAGCTCCTGGTTGTGACCCCGCTGGCATCGTTTGGGGGAGTTTGGAGCTGGGATGGAGTCCTGGAGCTCAGCTCTGCCTGCCTGTCCCCCTTCCCAGGTGTGTGAGCACGAGAGGAGGGAATGGTGCTCCTGGAGGGATATATGCAACACATCCCTTGGCTTCTCCAAGCCCCAGCTCCCAGGGCCCGTCCGTCGCCTCCTCCCAGCCACCTCTTTCCGTAGAGTTCTGTGGATCTATTTTTGTAGATATAAATATAACGTTAGGATGGGTAGGTCTATTACTAATAATATTCATGATACTGCTGTGAACGGTGCCAGGTACAAGGTTTGGCTTCCTGGTGCACTTGCACAGGCTGGAAAAGATGATTTCCCAGTCAGTTTATTGCTAATCCCAGACCCTTGGTTCCCAGGTTGTCAGGAGTGGGGGAAATGGAGGTGTACAGGCTGTCTGGGGGTTTGCTCTGCAGCGAGGGTGGGATTCAGTGCTGGCTGAGAGGGGAGGCAGAAGCGGAATCTCATTGTGGGACTCCTCTTTCCATCCATTCACTTTCTAAAAATCACCATGGATCCAAGCTCCCTCTGTTGTGGGGAAAAGTGGTTCCAGGGAGTGATTCATCCCGCTTGGAAGCATTATTCATCAAATCCTGTGCTGGCTGTGCCCGCTCCCCTGACTCAAATGGCACCCAAACATTGAACTCCAGGCTCCATGGGGAAGGGGGATGAATCCCATGCCTGGTGGGAGGTTTGTGCTGGAGAATGTTATGGACGTGAGTGAAATCCCCTCCCTGATTCCACCCGGAGCCCGAGGGGGGATGTGGAAGGATCTGTGGGTGTCTCAGGATGATGCTCTGGCATGCAGAGGTATCTCCTGGCATTAGGGAAGGACAGAGCCCCATTCCTGAGGCCACCCTGGACTCTGGAATCATTTGGATTTTAAGGCCATGACCTTCTCAGAGGATGCCCTGTAGGTGTGTGAACCCCTCTAAGATCATTCCTGTGGCAGCAAATATAAAATGCATTGCTAATACATTTATCCTTATGCCAGTAATTGCTTGGCTCCCCACTTCCAAGTGATGTTGTGGGGAGACACTTCCTCCCAGAGTCTCCTTCCTTTGGAAGGCTCGGTTCACTCTTCTATTGGTGCTGATTAAACTCCTGCTTCATAAAAACCAGAGAGCATTTTTAGGGAGAAAAGGTCCCTTTTTCCCTGTGGGTTGGAGGAACTGTCTCCCTTGAATGAGAATGAGAAACAGTTCATTGAAACTTTTTAAAGAAAACTAATGAACAGAATTTTCCAACTTGCTCTACTTTGATTTTTTTTCCTCCTCCTTTTTAAACAGATCCCACTTGTAAATTTAGTTACCACCTCTGTATCTTTGCAATTCATTGCTTCCTCTCCTGATGGTGGAATGACTCAACATGTGAAGCTTCATCATTTTCACGGCCTCCCAAGTCATGCGAGCGCGGGGTGACCTCCCCCAGGTGCTGGAGCTGGGGGATGAGGAGAGGCTGCCCATGGATCAGCTCCCCAGAGCTCTGCTTGGCACAGAGCAGCAGCACAGCTACCTCCAGGAGCTGGGGGGAGGCCAGGACTGCCAGGAGCCTCCACCTAATGGGCTTTTTCTGGGTCAGTGCAGAGGCTCCCTTCCTACCAGGAAATGGTGCCATAGCCTGGGGAGGGCTGAGGAGCACGGCCAGGGCTCCCCTCCATGAAATGACAAACCTGGGGGATACATTTAATGAAATACTGGACATGTAGAAGGGGAGGGATTTCAAAACTGTGGACATGGTTTAGTGATGGCTCACAGTGCT
>NW_005054504.1:393042-394765 GCF_000277835.1 Geospiza fortis | reverse complement strand
GAGAGCCCCAGCTGACACTGAGGGCTGTGGGACCTGAGCAGGGCTTTGTTTTCACCAAGGCCAGACACGAAAGCCACGTCCAGGACCTGCAGGGGCTGCAGGAGTTCAGCTTGCTGGTCCTGCTCATGGGGGCAGACGGCTTTGCTGGAATCCCTGCTGCCCACTCCAGCTGGGGGCCCTCAGCACATTCCCCTCCTTGCTCTCAGCAGGGAGGCGAGGTTGGGAAGCACCAAAAGCTGTCCAAGGAGAAGCACCCAAAGCTCCTGTTCACCGAGCTCATCCGTGGTGCCAAAGGCTGTGGGCAGCCTCAGATTCTTTCCCTGAGCTTTTCCCAACCTTCTCTGAGCAGATCCATCCTGCTCCATGCCCAGCTGGCTGCCAGGCTGTTGGCTTTGCCCACGGAGAGGGCCCTGGTTCTGGTTGGGGTTGGGAGCCCCTTTCCTGCCCCACCCTCCGTGAGTCAGATCCCATCTGCTCGGGGTGTTTGTCTGCAGCTGCCTGTCCCAGCAGTTGGGCTCCCTCTCTGTCCTGACGTGTCTTTTTTGGTTTTCTTTTGGGAGTGTCACATGTGGAGCCCTCTGCTCTCCCGCAGGGATGGATTCGCATTGCTAGGGAGTGTTCCTGGGCTCTTCTCTTCCTTTTGCCAGGGAACATTTGCCCCCTTTGCAGGGCTGGGGGCAGATTGGAGCAGGGAAAAAATTCAGGTGCCAAAGGAGCAGGAGCTGCTGAGCAGGACCTGAGCTCCCCCTGCTCTGCTCCCCATCCAGAGCCTCCTTTTCTCACCCAGGAGTCCAAAGCTCCATCCATGCAAGAACCTCTGATGCTTTTTCTTCCTCCAAGGCTTCCCTTGGTCCCACTCCCCTTTTCCCCCACTGGCAAATCAGTCTCAGCAAAGGTGGGGAGGGGTTTTGGGGACCAGGCTGCAGTGTCCCTCCCATCCCACCCCCACCACTCCTGGTGGAAGGGCCAAAGAGGTCCTTGGGCTGCTGTCCACTCATCCTTGAGAAACATCAGTGCCTCAAAGAGCAGGGGGAAACTCTTTGTGACTCACAGATTCCCATAAAATCCCACTGAGTTCACTCCTGCCCATCCCCAGGGGTGAACCCTGATGGAGGGAGGACAAATGCCATTGACCAAAAGATGCCAAAGCCTGGAATCAGAGATTAGGAATGGCTCTGAAGTGTGGTAGAGAGGGATGAGCTGGGTTTGAGGGAGCTGCTGTGGGATTGGCACAGCAAAGGAGCCCACTGTGCCCTAACCTCCTGCCCCCAGCACCGCTGCTGTCCCTCTTTCCTGGGCTGTTCCGAGGCTGGAGAAAGCTGGGAGTGCTCAGACACTGGGAGGTCCAATGTTTGTGACAGGGATGTGATAAGGGCTGACCCCCACCCTGAAGATCACTCTTGGTCTTTAACAGGATCCAGGTCAGGCTTGGCTCCTCCAAGGGACCCATGGAGCCCATGGGATGCTCACTGATCCAGTGGGCTCAAACCACCCTGAGCTGGGACCTCCTGGGCTCAGCTGGCTTTGGGTATTTCCCCATGAACACCAGAATCTCTGGCCAGCCCTCCTGGAGTCACACTGGGAGTGGAGCTGGGATCTGTTCTCCTGTTTGGCTTGCAGAAATATCTCCTGAGGGCGCAATCCCGGGGTTCCTCAGAGGGGCACTGCAGGCAGGAGGGGTTTGGATGGATGGGAAGGGCTCACAGCCCTCCAGGGCAGCAGG
>NW_005054504.1:389483-393027 GCF_000277835.1 Geospiza fortis | reverse complement strand
CCTCCCCAGCTGTGCTCAAATGGCTTCATCATGAGTAGGACTAATCCCACCCCAGAGCTGGGCTTGGGAGAGGAGGGAGGTCCCCCCTCTGTGCCAAGGTCACCCCAAGCCCCAAGGCTGGCCTGTCCCCACCTTGTCCCTTCCCCCTTTCCATTGGGATGCTCTCCTGGCAGCAGCTCCTCATCCTCCTCCTCCCCTGGTGTCCTCAGCACAAAGCTCTCCTTGGAAGATCCCCCTGGGCTCCCCAGGACAGGCCCAGGATCCCAAGGATCCCATCCCAAGTTTCTGGGTACAAAGCCCTTCTGTACAGCCTGTAAAGATCCCTCCCCTGCTCTCTCCATTCCAGTTCCTTTCTTTAAGGTATAATATATGTTTATAACCCGATGGCTGTTTTTTTTGACAATACTCTTGTACCTTTTAAGGGGAAAAAAATTAAAAAACCAAAGTATTTATTTGAAAAGTTTATTTTAAAGATAAGAAAAAAAACCTATTTATTTTACTGCACCCTCTTCTGTTTGGTTTTCTTCTCTTGCAAAGCTGATAACTGTTACAGAACCACTGCTGAGGTGAAAGAAGTGATTCTATGGGTGGCTTCACAAGCCCACTTAGAGCAACTATTCAATAAAAATATATATTAATTTTGAACGTGGTCTTGTTCTTGTCTCCATGGTGGCCGGGGCATGGCTCGGGCCTTGCCTGGGGTGCTGGATGGCTGGGCAGGGACTGAGAACTGGGGGGATTATCCTGGCCTCTGTGAGGTCTCCCCTAGGAGTCTTCTGATGCTCAGACCTCCAAAATGCAGTGTGGGCTTCCCTGCTGCAGCTGCCCCAGCTCCCTGAGGAAGGGCTGGCTCAGGCAAAGAAGGGGAAACTTAAGGAAGGAATTCCTGAGTGCCTGAGGGCTTTCAGTTGCCCCACAGAGATCCCAGCGTGCTCCCAAAGCCTCTCCCAGTGCCAGAGGAGCGGGGGTGATGCCACAGGGCCATGGCCGTGCTCTGCAGGAGGAGCTGCAGCTGCCCCCCGGCTCCTTCCCCAGCAGCTCCTGAAGGCACCTTGGAGGTGGGTTTAGCCCAAACCAGGAGGAATTCGGGCCACAGCCCAGCAGCTCCTGGGCCAGGCTGGTGCCTCTGCTCCCTGTGCACATCCCAGAGCTGTGGATCCCAAAGCCCTGCCCATCCAGAGTGCAGCCATCCTCATCCTGAGGGCTCTCTGCTCACCGCGAGAGAGCTCTTCTCTCACACAGCTGGTGGAGCTTTCTCCCAGCAGCTCCAGAGCCCGAGGTCCTTGCACACAGATTTGGTGGCTGATCAATCCCACGGTTGGTGGCACCCCCCTTATTCCTCTTTCCTTTGTTGGCTTCAGTGCCTACCCCTTGGCTTGGGCTGAACCTGCTCCCTCTCTCTGCAAGAGTCCCTCCTTTCCTAGGAGGGTGTCCTAGGCCAGACTTGTGCTGAAGAGCCTTCCTGACCCCTGTGCTGAATGAAACCCACGCACTCTGCCCATCTCTCACCACAAACCCTTTTCCCAGGCTGCTTCCCTGTTTCTCCCTGGCTGTGGCGTTGCTGGTATCGGAGCCTGCTTTCCAAAATCGGTTCCAGTGCCTCATCCCCAGCATCCAGGATCTGCCTGAGGGCTCTGGAGCACAGATGTGAGTCTAATCCCTGCTGTGACTCACTCTTCCCCTGCTTTTCAAACAAAAGATGGCTCCGGGCCATTTGTCACCCATTGGCTCCTTTCAGTGCCAAAGTCCCTCTCCTTTGGACAGAGCCAAGCACTTTCATTCCCAGATGTGCAGCTTTCTGTTAACTGTGTTAGAGCCCTCTTGGTGCCTGTAGTGCCACCTTCCCAAGCCTTCCCTGCCCTCATGCCACCAAATCCCCTGGCATCTCTGGGTCTCTCTCCTGTGGTCCCATGGAGGAAGGCTCAGGAGCTGAACTGCAGTGTGAGACAGTGACCTACAGACCATGGTAATCTGGAACACATGTCAATTGCTCACTTGAACATTTTTCTTCTGTGTGAAGTCACAATTGTCCCAGGAATGACAAAAAACCTGCAAAAATTGTTTTTTTCCCCCCTAAGATTAGGGTGATTCTTTGAACTATACAGTCATTTTCTGTTTTGCATCCATGTGAGGACAAGGAGAGACTCCCCAGGCTCGAACACCCCATGGCACCTACCCCATGTGAACTGGGGCTCTGAGCCGCCCAGAGGGTTTAGTCTGGGATAAAACCCAGCTGTCCTTGGCGGGCAGGGGTTGCTCAGAGCTGAAATGTCCTGTTCTGTCCTGTCCCAGGACCAGCACAGCCCGAGCGAGCTCAGCTCCATGAAACCCCTCTCAGACACGGCCCACGTTTTCCAAAAGTGCATTTCCACCTTCCTGGTGTTGAAATCCCCTTGCCCGGAGCAAGCAGAGTCAGGCCAAGCTCAGATCCCCCTGAGGATGCCCAGGTGTGATGCAGCCCCGTGCCTGCCGGAGCATCCCTTGCATCCCGGGAAGGTGCCTGGCGGGCTCAGGAGAGCCGGGGAAGGTGTTTGCAGTCGGAGCTTGGCTGTCTAGACAGGAGAGAGAGAGGAGCCCTCAGAAGGAGTCATTAATCTCTTCCTAAGATGGCTAAATAGGTCAGATGACTCATGCCCTGAAAGTGCCGATTTCTCTGCGCTGACTACAAAGAGGGAAGGAGCTCCCTCCCGCCGTCCCCGCCTGCAGAGCCGGGGGAGCGGATCCCAGCCTGCCTCTGGATGTGCCCTGGGCCAGCAGGGAATTCAGCCTCCCCGGGGATCCTCAGAGCTGCTTCCTCAGGGGTGCTGATGAGGAGACGGAGGATTAATTAAACACGGGTGGGTTTTGACTCGTGCTGGAGGTGATGCCTGTAGGAACCTGGGTGTGCAGAGCCCAGAGGAACAGGCAGAGGGTCCTGCCCAGTTCCCTGCTGTCACCCTCGCCTGTAAGGACCAGGGGACATGAGTTCAGGCTGGAGGGATTCGCACAATGGCTTCTCCACCATCAGAAACCCTTTCCTGCCTGGCCGTGGTGGTGCTCTGGGTGGGGCTGAGGGCACGTCTGCTCTCACACCTCTGGCCTCACAAAGCCAAGACTGCTCTGGGCAGAGACAAGGGGCCATTCTTATGTTGGCCCACCACTGTTCAGAGCTGCTCAGTGAGGTTTAGGAATCCCTGGAGGCATCACAAGGTTCAGGGGGCAGCTCTGAGGGCAGCCAGGAGCCTTTGGAATATTTCCCTCAAGAAATGACCCCCTCAGAAGGGTGACCTGTGCTGTGATTGCAGCCCTGGGGACGTGGGGGATTTGCTTCCTGCAGGAAGGAAGGTCTCCAGGACCCCAGCGTGTACAAAAAGGACAATTTGCACCCTCAAAAAATCCAAAATGCCTGCGGGTTTCAACACTGCCTGGGTATCACAGAGCCACACTCCGGCCCCGCAAAACATCACGAGATTGGCTCAAAAATCAAGATGCAGCTCACAGCAGATTCTTGTTTTTCGCTGCTGCTTTTGGAGGCTGACTGAGTCATGCTCACAAGCCTCCTCTG
>NW_005054504.1:379637-389383 GCF_000277835.1 Geospiza fortis | reverse complement strand
CAGCTCCTTCCTCCGGCCACCTCACCTTGGCCTTGAAGGCCGTGCCGGTGCTCGGGGCCACGGGGCTGAGGAGCACCCTGGGCTTGCTGGGCCAGCAGCTGCAGAGATTGCAAAGCTCTCCACTGGTGCCTGAAGTGGCAATGCTGTCCCCTGGCTGGACACCCCCTCACCAGGGTGTTCCCTGGCCTCCTTCCTCTCTGTGTTCTGCTCCTAGGATGCGCCTGAGGTTCAGGATATTTCTTCAAGGCACATCTAGACCAAAACTGTTTTCCTGATGTGGAACTCAAATTCCTCCTGGAGAGCTTGTAAACGATTCATTTCCTGTATCCACTTCCCCTGTGCCTTGCTGCTCTCCATGAGGACATTTGCATGGTACAGTAGGATCTCAGTCTTTTGATGTGCAATTATCATCTGCAGAAATGACTAATCAATTAAGGACAGTCACTCCCAGGCTTTCTATTTATTTCTTTCTCATTGAAACCAGAGCAAATGTGCCCTTTTTTCACGGGGAAATGATGTTTTTTTCCAGACGTGCCTGCTGAAACCTTCCCAGCGGATCTGAAAATGACATCATGCCCTTCTTGGTCCCCACTGTTGTCACTGTCAGCGCTGAGCTGGCCCTGCTGCTGACAACAAGTCCCTGTCACCAGCCCTGCCAGCTCAGCGGTGCCAGCAGGAGCAGGGACTCACCAGGAATGGCTCGGATCACACTTGGAGAGCAGCTCAGGCAGGTAAAAAGTGCCCAAAGTGAAAGCAAGAGTGAAGACAGTCCACCCTAAAGGTGGTGAACCCTGAGGGGAGAGAGGGACTCTTTACAAGGGCATGGAACAGCAGGACAAGGAGAATGCCTTTAAGCTGCCAGAGGGCAGGGTTGGACGGGATATTGGGAAGGAATTGTTCCCTGTGAGGGTGGGCAGGCCCTGGCACAGGGTGCCCAGAGAAGCTGTGGCTGCCCCTGGATCCCCCGGAATGTTCCAGGGTGGAGCAACCTGAGACAGTGGAAGGGGTCCCTGGCCATGGCCTGCCGTGGAATGAGATGATCCTCAAGCTCCCTTCCAACCCAGCCCATTCCATGATTCCGCGATCGGCCCAACCTTCAGCAGCTGGGGGGGCAAATGGATTTCAGAGCAATGAGCCAAGGGACAAGGGGGTTCAGGTCCTTGTCACCTGCATGTAAGGACAGGCAGATGCACTTGGGAAGGGGCTGTGCACGAGACCTTTGCAGGGGAGGGGCTGGGCACTGTCGCCATCACGGCACCCTGAGGAGCAGAAGGAATCCTCCACCCAAACACCTCTCTTCTCTGCCTGCTCACCCCCCTGCTCCCAGAGCCCCTGGTGACCCTGAGCAGGGGCACAGAGCTGGGGGTGGCCCAGAGGCTGAGCTGGAGCTGAAAGAGAAGCGGAGCTGTTTTGTAACAGCCTCCCCTGGGGACGGATCACACCACGCCCGGAGCGCCTCCGGAGACGCGCGGCAGGCACGGAGGTGACCAAATGAATTGACACCAGGCAATTCTCAGTGGAGCTCCAGAGACAAAGTAATTGAAAATAAATGAAGGAACATGACACCTAGCTGGCAGATCAGTTATCTATAGCGTCCCTTTCCTGAAATAACTGCCTCCTGAACTCCGTCCGCCGAGGCAAAACCAAGGAGAAGCTCACGTAAAATAGGCCACTCCAGCAGGGACCTGGAGGCCCCTTTATTCTTAATGGAAGCTGCCAGAAGGGTTAATTGGATGGTGCATGGCAGTGCCCTCCATCTGGGGATTGCCTGCCCTTGCCACCACCGCCAGGAACGTTGAGGATGAGGTGCCCCATCACTCCTGTCCTTGGGGCACAGACCAGTGCAAGAGGGATTTTCCTGCTTCTCCAGCCCCAGACACACCAGGGTGTGCTGCTCACCCCACAGGTTTTGGGTCATTAGGATTCGGGGTGAGTCATCAGCACATCTAAGCTCAAAAATGCCCCAAAATTCCTCTAAGAGGGTCCTGCAGAAGCCACTGATCCCAAACTGCAAAGGTTGTTCAAAAGCGCTGTTATTCCTGATGAGACTGAGCTCTTGCAGAGCCTGGTCTGAGCAGTCCCTGCCCCTGTGGAGAGCTGGAAGCAAAGGCCAGGAAAAAGGAGCTTGTGGGAGGTCTGGTGTGCACAGCCCTGCCAACATAACCCTGGGGTCAAACCATCAACAGGAGTCAAAATGCAGCAAATCCAGATCACCCACTGGCCTCTCCATTGCTGAGCCAGGGTCACAGCTTCCCCCTGAAGCCCTGGGCAAGGGGACATCCCAGAACCATGGAATCCTGGGGTACCCGGAGCTGGAAGGACCCACAAGGATCATTGATTGAACTCCTGGCCCTGCACAGACACCCCAACAATCCCACCCACCACCCCTGGGAGCGTTGTCCAAACTCTCCCAGGGCTCTGGCAGCCTCGGGGCCGGGACCATTCCCTGAGTCAGGAATGATGAGCTCAGGGCCCAGGGGCCCAGGCAAGCAGAAGGGTGACAGTGGCAATGCCACGCTCTGTCCTGCACCCTCTGGAGGGCTGAGCTTGTGCTGGGGAGCAGATTTATCCTGGCTATGGACATCAGCACGAGGCAAGATCTCTGCCCACAGGAAACAGTGTCTTCCTGAGGGAAAGGGTCTGTGCCTGTGGAACTGTGCCCCCCAAGGGAAGAGGGGTCCTGGTGACTTGCAGACATTGGCACCACCAGCTTGGCCCTGCCATTGCTCGGCCAGGACAGTGGGGACGGGACCCACAGCAGCCAATGGAGAAGATCCTGTGGACACCTGGTCCCTGCCCATTCCCAGGGGAACGGTTTGGCTTGAACCTCACTGCTGGTTTTCCTCCCTGGCAAAGGGAAGCTGGGTTAAATCTCCCTTTGGGAGCAGCCCCATCAAAGCCCTTCTGTCCCAAGGAGACACCACCTGCTTTTCCCTTTTCATCTGTTCTCCTTGTTCCGAAGATGAAAGCAGCCAGGACAGAAAGCAGGTGCTGTACTTTTTGAACAGAGAAAAGGAGAAAATAAATGGCATGGGGAAGGTCTGGGCCCAAAAAAAGAGTGGCCTTCAAACTGAAGGGCCTGGAGACATCCCAGCTCACACAGCCCTAGCAGGGGGCTGAAAGATCCCCACCATTCCCTGTCACCTGGGGCAGCACAGGGCTGCACCTCACTAGGGACCCCTTCCTTGGAATAAAACTTGGCCCCACAAGGGCTTGAGCTTTGGGGAGAGAAACCAGGTGCCCTGAGCCCTCCTGTCAGGGCTCTTTGGGGGCCTTTGATGGGTGGCTCCATTGCAGTGAGACTTTACACTCCCAAACACGCCAGCTCTCTGAAAGGCACAGGCAGAAGCAATTCCTTTCTTACAGCAAGTTGTGCTCCTGATTTTTCTAATTTATCTCATCAGTTCTCCTGATTTTTGGTGGTTCTGGCACTTGCTGTCATTAAATGAGGCAGAGGAGGGGACGGGCAGCCAGGAGTGTCCCAGCTGGGCCATGTCTGTGAAAAGAAAGACAGAAAGAAAGCAAGAAAGAAAAGCTCTCCCTCCCCCTCCAACCAACCCTGTAATGAAAACATGGCCAACCCTGGGCTCTGCCCTCTGCCCTTTTTGGGGGAGGTTGCAAGGTCACAGGGACGTGGTCCCCCGGTATTGATCAGGACTCTTTGGGACTGGCATATGGCACCAGGTTTCAAAGGCCGAGAGCTCGAAAAGAATTAAGTGGGGGCAAAGAGTGGAACGTCCCAGATTGAACTCCTGACACGCGGGGGTCAGAGAGCGCCGGGGATAAAGCGGGGTCTGCAATGGCCAAAATAAATACGCAGCCATTAAAAATCAACAGCCCCGAGGCTGGGGATGGAATCCCACCGTGCTGCTGAGGGACAGAAGTGGGCTGGGTGAGATGGATGTGCTGGGGAATAACCAACAGGGAGAATGTCCTTGCTTGTCCCAGGGGTGGCAGGAGAGCCTCACCTGCAGAGTGGCCCCATGAGCTCCATCAGGTAGAATTTTGTGGGGTTTCACCTTCCTGTTGAATGTCCCTCAGCTCCTAAAGGACAGAAGGGCCACCTTTGGAAAGGCAGAGAGGTGGAGAGTGAACCTCTGGCTGTGCAGGAGCATCCCTGCTCCACCAGGAAAGTGGCAAGGATACAAAGGAAGCAGCATCAGCAGTCCAGAGTAGGATGGGGTGGGATGTGGAAAGCCAGGGCCCTGGGAACATTTCTGTGTCTGCTCTGGGGTGCCCTGACCCCCAGGGCAGCACTGACTCTGACCCTCATTCATGGAGAAAGTTTCCCAGACTTCAAGATAGACTGGAATCCACAAAAGTGTGAAATAGATTATAGAGAGCAGTGCAGGTGTATCACTTAGGTGAGAAATTGAGGGTTTGGGATTTTTAGTGTGTTGTGGGTGGAAGCAAGATGGAGGGCACAGTGTGCTGTCCTGGGTTTCTTCTTCATGCTTCTTCTTCCTCCTTCTCCATGGGTTTGGGTGGCATTTTGTAATTGGGCAGGAAAGTCCTCATTGTGGGCTTCCAGGGATCAGTTATTGGGTTAAAAGGGAAAATAATCCAGGTGTCAGTTCTTAATTGGATAGTTTAGTCTTAAAAGACCTTGTAACAAGAGAATGTTGGCCATTTTTGTGGTGCTTTTCCAGTGTGCTGAGCCTGGTGTAGACAGCGTGCAAAACTTTAGATAAGATAATAATAAACAAGAACCTGAAGACTGAAAAAATCCAGTGCATCTCTCTTTCCTGACACAAAACCACTCCAGGAGGGTCTCCTCCTCCAGGAGGGCCCAGCCTGAGTCCCAGAAGTAGAGGAATCAGCGACAGGTACCCTGACAATGGGAGAGGTGGGAGGGTCCAAGACAGCTGGAAATCCGAGCTTGTGTCAGAGGCCCTTTCCCTGAGCCACAGTGTCCCAAGGGTCAATCCAGTGGGCAAGGCACTCCTGACAGGGGCTGAGGGGAGGGAACCACCTCCTGCCCTCCCATCAGTGGGTCCTTCCTGTGGCCAGGGGTCCTGGTGGGAAATGTGGTGCACAAGGATAAGGAAATCAACAGCTTCACCCGTAAAGCTCGTGGAACGCCGTGTCTGGGTCACGTCCTGGTGAGGGTTGTGGCCTTGGTACCACACTGAGCATCTCCTCCCAAAATCAGGTGTTTTTTCCAGCTGTTCTCCTCACCTCACAGTCCACTGCAAAGGCCAACTCCTGAGCTGCATTCCACACAGGAAACTCCAGCTCTTCCTTTGGGGCCTCAGAGAGACAGACTCCTGAGGGACTGTGTGTCCCAGTCCTTGTCCATCAGGGCGTTTCCTGCCTCTTATGCCCTTCCCTCTCCTGGCTTTTGTCATGTTTGTGATGCACAGCTCCAGGCTGTGCTGAAGGAGCGGAATGGGAGACTGTCAGGGCTGCAGTGAAGGACAAGGGAGTCTGTGGAGCTTTCCCTCCTGGATGCAGACTGGTTTATGGCCTGCATTTGTCTCCCAGAGCAGACCCACCATAGCCATCCCCAGAGCCCTCAGCCCCAGTCTGGGAGCTCTGGGGAGGGACACAGAGAGAATCCTGCGTGTGATGGGAACCCAGCTTCCCGCAGCCTGGATGGGCAGGGAGGCTGCAGACCCCTGAGCTTGTGCATTCCTGAGCACGTGGATGCTCCAAGCCCAAGGCACAGGCTGATGAACTTAAGCCTGATTTTCCACGTCCCTTATCCTCTCTGATCCCAGAGTCCTGCTGGAGGGAAAGGCACATGGCCTGCGGGAAAAAGGCATGAAAGGGAAGAAGCTTTCAGTTCGTGGCTTTCCCGTGGTTGTTTGGGTTCTTCCCAGCATTGGGATGCTCTGTGGGAACCCACAGGCTGCATCCTCATCCCTCTCATGTCTGGACCATATCAGAGACACAGGAATCCCATGGTGCCCTCTGCTCCAGCTTCACTGAATCCCCAAATCTGTGGTGTTCAATGCTGAGAGTCTTGGAACAAATCAGGGAGCTTGTTTTCCTGGCTGATTTTTTTTGATTCCTCCTCTCCCGTTCTCCCAGAGCCTTTCATGCCCAGCCAAGGTGCTCTATCTCCCTCTCCAGCACTGCCTGCAGGGCCTTGCTTGGCTCTGCTCTGTCTCCTCTGCCTGGTTCCTGATAAAACAAACTGCTCAGCATGGCTGGGTGAGCTCCCAAACACGGACCAGGCATCCAGAGCCTCGTGACCACGCACTTCCACCAGAACACTTCCACCACAGCACCTGGTCATGGATGTCTCCCACAGCAATTTCCCAAAATTTCCTCTCAGAGTGTTTCTAGTGTGTAAGAGAACAAGGACCTCCCTGTTGAGCACCTTACCAAGGTTTTAGTTTAAATATTTTTTTCTGAATTTTTCAAAGAAAACTTGGGGGGGGGTTGAGAGGTAGCTCACTAGACAAAGAAAACAGCTGGATACTTGGAGAAATGGGGAAATTTCTGGCTGTGAAGGCCAATTACACATCCAGAAGGTTGTGCTACATCTGCCCTCGCCCTTGACCGCTCAGCTGTGGCAGACAGGAGAGGCAGGATGGCATTTTGTGCCTTCAGATGTTTCTCCTCCATGTGTGTAGGTGGAATTCTCTAAGTGACACATTATCCCTTCCACTCTGCGCTTCCCCCTGGATTTCTCCTTCTCATGACTGCTCGAAAATGTGTTCTAGAGCTGCTGTACGATGAGCAGTCAGTGCTGGAAAGCGCTGCCTGCTTTCCCCCACCCTGTTCCTCGTGGAGGATTTAGTAGCAGATGGCAGCCTCAGAGCCCTGAGAATGAAGTGCTCCAGAACTGACAGCACAACACGAAATCTTCCTCCCTCTCCCAGCGCCGCGGCTCCGATGGCGCAGAGTGAATAATTTAGCATCCATCTCTCATTCAGCAAATGCTGCCGGTGAGCTCTGGGAGGATGATTTTTATTAACTGGCCGGCTGGATGCAATTTTCCAGCAAAGCCTGTGTGCAAACAAATTGGAGCTGAGTGCTGGGTGAGTGCCAGTGCTTCTGGCTGTCTCCTGCTCCGGGGAGATGAGATGCCCACATCCTGTTACACCATCTCCGCTGCTCCTCCGCTCTTTCCCAAGCCCACAAAGAACTTTGCTGCTGGACAATCCTGGGTTCATATCAGCCAGACTGTGCAGCAAGACACATGTTCATGATGGAGTTTTTTTGTTGTTGTTGTTCCCTGGGAACACTTGAGCAAAATCCGGCTGCCCAGCCTGGTCTGGAAAAGCCATCGCGGATGTCGCTGATGGGGCTCGTGGGATCTGACCAAGAAAAACAGTTCTGAGCCCTTTTGTTCCTGCATCATTTGTCCCTTTCTGCCTCATTCCAGCATCAGGGTGACCGTGTCAAGAGGTGAGAGTGGCATCTGGGCTCACTGGGCCCCGCTGCTGTCACCTGCCATGGGCAGGAGAGGTGGGGCCAGCCTGGAGCTGCAGCAGCTGCCAAAGCCTGGCAGATCCTGGAACCCCAGGATGGTTTGGGTTGGGAGGGACCTTAAAACCAACCTCGTTCTACCCCCGTGGGCAGGGACACCTTCCACCAGCCCAAGGTGCTCCAAGCCCCTTCCAGCCGGGCCTTGGACAATTCCAGGGATGGCAGTGCTGGTTTGTAGGTGAATTCCTGGTTTGGCATGGCCTCTTGCCTGCCAGTTGCTGTTTACGATGCTCTGCAGACCCCAAGGGATGGCACTGTGGGGGTGACAGATCCCCAGCCCTGTCCCTGCTGCCTCCCCAAGCCTGGCAGAGGGGCAGTGGCACCTCGAGATGCCTGTAGGGGAGCGTGATGGATACAGACCCTGCAGTGGGCAGGTAGGAGAGCTCTGTTGGACAGGTGCCTGGAACATTAGGCTATTATTGGAAGCACCAGGCTTTTATGGTAAGTAATTGTGATGTTATTGGGCGTTTTCCCTAAATAATCCACCACACTCCCATCTGCCGGCAGCTGATGCTGAAGGGAGAGGGGGGTGAGTGCAAAAACCGGGAAGGTGAAGTGGTTCTGCTCCAGTGGGATGTGAAACGGGGCTGCTGTGGGGTGGGACGGGGTGGCCGTGCAGGGCTCTGTGGCTCTGCTCCCGAGCAGGGCTGTGTCCCTCTGCCCTGGAGGCTGGCCAGCCCCCAGAGCTCTTTTCCAGCTCTCTCCGAGTTCCTGTGTGCTCGTGGTGTCCTTCTCCTCTTCCTGCCCTCGGCTGGAGCAGGGAAGCGCTTGGGAGATGCAGGAGGTGATAGTGGTGCCTCGGCAGCGGGGGTGAGGAGGGCAGGAGCTTCCAGCAGGAGTGGAGAACGCCCAGTCAGGTCCGGGATGGGCCGGAGCCCGTCCGTGTGTCCGGCTGCACTGCCCCACGCAGCCCCTGCTGGTGGAGGCGTGGAGATCCCTGGTCCTGGGCCGTTCCTGCAGCTTGTAAACACGGGGATTTACTGGGATGTGGGACCCTGCTCGCCGGAACTTTGGAATTCCTGCTTTGCCCTTCTGCACTCCTCCAGCGACGTGGGATATTCACCTTCTGTGGAGAAATACAGTGCACCAGAAATGCAACCAAGGCTCCTGGGTTTTGCAGGGGGTTCTTTCCCATAGAAACATGGGATTGTAGCAGTTGGAAAAGCCCTCTCATGTCATTGAGTCAAACCATTCCCTCAGCGCTGCCAAGGCCACACCAAAACATGTCCCTAAGTGTCACATCCATGCAATTCTAAATCCCTCCAGAGATGGGGACTCCACCTCTGCCCTGGGTTGCCACTTTCATGCTGGGGCTATGTCAGAAGTGACTTTTGGGTCACTTTTCCCCTAGTCCCAGCCAGAGGTAGCCTTTTAGGAGCTTTGGGGGCATATATGGGCGTCTGAGGGGCTTTGGCACCACACACTGTGGAGGTATCTGGGTCAGTCAGGGCTTTGAGAAGCATTGGTGCTGTGCCATGGTGAGATTTGTCCTCTCCTGAGCACCTAGGGGAGGATAAGAGCATCCCCAGAGCTGGAATCAGCAAGGACAGCTCTGACAACTAGGCCACCCTGGCTTGAAATAGCCCATGGGGCAGGATTAGCACCGTTCTCCCCGAGGAGAATCCCGAAAGGTGAGAGATCTCCCTGGAAAATTCAGTCTTCTCCTTTCCTCTCACACTGAGCCTAAAGGAGAGTCTCAGTGCTCTTCCCAGCCCCCCGTTTCTGACTCTCTTGTACACAAACCCCATCACTCTGCAGGATCCTGGCTGGCCCTGGAATTACTCACCAGGAATGAGCCATTTCCATGTGCACACTGTCACCATACACTTGTGTGTGAGAGCTGGGCTGCCAACATCTGACAGCTATAAATAGCCCAGGGCTCACAGGAGGCAGGAAAACACCTTCGAACTCCCCTGAAATCTGGTGGAACGGCAGAGCTGCAAAGGGACAAACCATAAATATTGGCCAAAAAATACATGCCATGGGATGGTAGAACCCTAGAATACTTTGGGTTGGAAGGGAGCTTAAAGATCTAATTGTTACTCCCTGCCATGGCAGGGACACCTCCCACTGTCCCAGGTTGCTCCAAGCCCCAGTGTCCAGCCTGGCCTTGGGCACTGCCAGGGATCCAGGGGCAGCCCCAGCTGCTCTGGGCACCTGTGCCAGGGCCTGCCCACCCTCATCACAAAACCCTTTTCCTTGTTGTCTGCTTTAAATTGACCCAGTGGGGGCTCGGAGCAATTCAGAGCAATTCTCCCCTCCCGGTGGTGCCTCCGGAGCCCCCCGGAGCCGCTTCTTTGGGATTC
>NW_005054504.1:377893-379438 GCF_000277835.1 Geospiza fortis | reverse complement strand
CATTCTGGTGGCTGTGGCGGGGCGGAGACCGGGTCAGGCGTCCTCGGAACCCCCCAGACAGCCCAGAGGGTCCCCAAGTGTCACTCAGCGTGAAGGAAGTTGTCCATGAAAGCTGAGGGCTGTGGGAATACCTGCGGGCAGCCCGGACAGAGGGAGTGCCTCAGGGAGAAAACTTCCAAACCTCTGGCCCTGCTGCTCTTCCCTTTTCCCTCTTCTCCCAAAACGAGCTGCACTTTCCCAGACCCACGAGACTAAAGGAATTCTCTGGGCCAAGTGTAGAAACAGTTTCTCTGCAGCAACACTGGGCATTTGCTTGGGTGAAGTGTGAGGCTGGGAAGTTGTGCCAGGGAGGAATGGATCTGCAGGTAAAGCTGGAGATCTCCCTGCCTAAACCAGCAGCAAGGCTGGGTTAATGCTTGGACTTGACAATTACAGGTCTTTTCCACCCGAAATGATTCCAGGATTCCATAAACCCAGCAGCAGGTCCCAGGGATGTCAGGCACACAGCACATCCTCTAGGAGGCAGCCAGACCTGGGGCAAACAGGCTTTCCCAAAAATGTGAGGCAAGGAAGAAGAAATCCTCCTGAAACACAAACAAACCCCATGGGACTCGTGTTCCTGGGCAGGTGGGGGTCAGGAAGGCACAGGCTGGCCCCTCATCATCCTCTCTGCTCTGTGGCCACAGCTGAGGGGGGAAGGTGCTGCCCACATTGTTCGTAGAAGGGACCTTAAAATCAACTCCTCACACCCCTGCCATGGCAGGGCCACCTCCCACTGTCCCAGGCTGCTCCCAGCCCCATCCAGCCTGGCCTTGGGCACTGCCAGGGATCCAGGGGCAGCCCCAGCTGCTCTGGGCACCTGTGCCAGGGCCTGCCCACCTCACAGGGAGGAATATCTTCCCAATATCCCATGTAAATCTTCCCTTCTTCATCTTAAACTGTCCCCCTGGTCCTGTCACTCCATGTCCATGTGAAATGTCCCTCTTTGCCATCCCAGGGTTTGGGGCTGTGCAGCATCTCCTCTTGCTGCTGCTCTGAGTGAGGATATCACCCCACAGACATACGGAGAACCTGCAGGTGACAGCCTGAGATCAGGCAGCCTCTTGCTCCCAGGGTTTTCCTTATAGCCTGGCATCTGCCCCTTGGAGCTTTTCCTGTTTCACTCCTCTCCTCTCACGTTTCCAGCTGAAGGAGCTGTCCCCAGGTGCCAGCAGAGCAGAGCTCTCAGTCCTGTCCCCAGGCTGGCAGCCTGCCCAGGCATCCCAGAGGCACTGGGTGCTGCTGGGGGAGCAGCCTTGGGGCAGCCGGGGAGGATGGGACCCGAAAACCTCCTCCAGCAGGGGACAGGGAGCACCCCTGGGTGCACACCCTTTCCAGCCTGCTAACCAGGGAAATTCAGGGGCGTCCTGCTTGTCCAGCTGCAGCGGGGCTGCTCAGCCTCCCCAGCGGTCCCTTCCAGCCCCTCTCCAAGCCAACCCTAACCCTAACCCTAACCCTAACCCTAACCCTAACCCTAACCCTAACCCTAACCCTAACCCTAACCCT
>NW_005054504.1:373758-377174 GCF_000277835.1 Geospiza fortis | reverse complement strand
GTGGTTGCTGGAGATTCACACCTGGAATATTTCCGGAGTCCCCTGTGGGACATCCCGGGCGCTCCTGGATCTCAGCCCTGCCTTTGGGATGTGCCTGGAGAGGAGCGGGGGGGCACATCCACTGCCAGCGCCCCGTGGTGATGAGGTGATGAGGTGATGAGGTGATGAGGTTTTGGGGATGCTCACAGGCCCTGGTGCTGTGAGCGCCGGGCACGATCCTCACGGAGGTGCCACCTCTGCCCTCCATGGCCGCCCCTCTGCTTCCCCTCCCTCTCTGTCCCCAGGAGTCTCCTGCCCTGCAGGAAATGGGATATTAAACGGTGTTAATGAGCTTCTCTGGCAGAGCCTTCAACAAAAGGCTCTTCCCAGGGCTGCTGGATGGGAACGCATGGGTTCAGGGGAGGGGAGGGCACGGCTGGGCTGCTGACCCTCCTTCCTCTGCCATCCATCAGCTGCCAGGGCACCGCAGAGGCTCCGAGGCTGGATCCCCTGCACACAGCCCGGCTCTGGAGTGGGCAGGGATGGTGTCCTGGGCGGGCTGAGACCCCCTGGCACTGCCAGGCTGGGTGGGGGACAGGAGGAGCAGTTTCTGGGTGCTGATGGGTTTGTTCTCTTAAAGCACTGCTATTCCTGCAGGCACAGACAGCATCCTGCAGGGATGGTTGGACCCACAGAACGGTTTGGGTTTGAAGGGACGCTCCAGCTCATCCAGTTCCACTCCCTGCCAAGGGCAGGGACACCTTCCACTATCCCAGGGTGCTCCAACTTGGCCTTGGACATTTCCAGGGATCCAGGGGCAGCCCCAGCTTCTCTGGGCACCCTGTGCCAGGGCCTGCCCACCCTCACAAGGAACAATTCCTTCCCCCATCCCACCTCACCCTGCCCCCTGGCAGCGGGAAGCCATCACTCGAAGGGGTAACGTGCCCATCTGCAGGCACGGGTGGCCCAGGTGGATGTCACATCCCGTGTCCTGCTCCTCTGGCTCCTGACACAGCCCCAGGTTTTATATAGCCCGGGCTTCCTGTTTGTGGGCTGTGCGGGGCTTCTCGCTCCCTCGCTCGCTCTCGTCCCTCTTGGCCGAGGGCAGGAGGGAACCAGTGTCCTGGGAAAAGTAAAACTTGAAAGCAAAGCCGGACTCTTCATTGTCAGGAGGCTTCTTTTTATTTTTTTGATGCATTTCCTCTGGGTCGTTTCCTTTTCATTCGAATGTGGATAAAAATAAGTTTCCGCTGACATCAGCCCGCTGTCCCTTTTGGGCAGGGATCTGCTGCTGGTCTCCCTGAGCACCCCAGGGCTTTGCATTCCTCTGACAGCCATGAGAAACATGCCTGGAATGAGCAGCCAGGCCAGCTGGGGCAGCTGGGGGACTGGGAAGGACCAGCAGGGAATTTTTGGGGGGGTTGTTGATGTGGTTTGTGGTGCTGCTCTTGTTGTGAGGGTCATTCAGCTTTGTTTGCTCCCCCTCAGCTGAGGAAATGGGGAAATTCATCTCTCGTGCCCTCCCAAGCAGCAACATCCCACAGAGGGAGAGGACGAGACACTGTCCTGCCCTGCCTGGCACAGCTGTGGCCGCCCCTGGATCCCTGGAAGTGCCCAAGGACGGGGCTGGAGCCGCCTGGGACAGGTGCACAGCTCAAGGTGTTCCTGCCATGGCAGGGGTGGAATGGGACGAGCTTGAAGGCCCCTTTCCACCCAAACCAGTCTGGGGTTGGATGAGAGGGCTCATCTAGGCATGAGCCTGGAATTACACCCAGGTGTGGAGCTGGAACCAGGTGATTTTAAGGACTCTTCCAACCCAAACCATTCCATGATTTTATGAACACAAGGGCTGCTTGAAAAATTGAGGCTTTGCTGCAGCTCCACAGGACAGGACCTGGAGCTGCTCCCTTGTTGGAGACAGGGCTGAGGCTGGAGCTGTTCTCCCTCGGTCACCACACACACACTGAGAGGTCCCAGGGATCCTGGGGACCCAGATGTTTGTACAGCTGTGGCTTCACCCTGTTTGCTTTGTGCTGGGTGGCCCTGAACTCACATGAAATGTTTGGTGTGGGGACAGTGGGGTCCCTGCAGCCGTGGCTGGGGATCAGGGAAATGTCTGGCCTGGCCTCTGAGGGATGGAGCTGCTGGGAAAGGATTTCTCCCCAAGCTCTCTCAGCTTTCCCATCCTGATGAAAGCATTTGGAAGCGAGAGGCCAAATGACTCCTCGAGCTGGTCTCTCCAAAGAGGCTGTTTTGTTGTCCCAATCAACTTCAGAGAGAGCTTCAGGAAGGAAAAGCTGTCCCAAGGAAAATGAGGCTGTGGAAAAATGGGACGTTTCAACCTCTTCCAAACATGTTTTCAATGAGGAGAGATCTGGAGGCGTGGAACAGCTCCAGTTCAAGGGAGTCATCATTTTGGGAGGGCAGCGGTTTGTTTGAGGAGGTCCTGGCTGGGACAAGGACAGGAAGTCCCCAGGCACAGACACAGAGAGCCACTTTTCCATGGCCAGACCATCAGTGCTGTGCCTCCCTGGCACTGCTCCACCTCTCCAGCTGGGCCACTGTTCTGGAAAAGGGGCATTTTCCCTGTTTCATTTCATTCCTCAAGAGTCCACCCCTTTGCTCACCTCCTCCACTGCTCCTCCACCTTTCCCAAGGGCAGATCCCTCCTCCTGTTTGCCTCCTGCTCCTGCACCTTTCCTGTCCTCCGGCCCCGCTGCCTTCAGGGGGCCCATCAAACCTCTGGGGCACGATGCTCCTGGAGAGTTCCGAGGTGCAGCCACACCCCAAAACACCGGGCTGGGACCCGGGTGGCTCTCAAGGGGAGTTCTGCATCCCAGATGGGATCCTGGCATGAGGATCGGAAGCGCTGCTGCACTGCCAAAGCTCATCCCCAGAGGTTTTGCGGAGACCTGGGTTCTGTGGGCAGATTTTTGGGTGCAGAGAGCCCCACGGGGGACAGAGCACAGGACAAGCTGTGGGATGTGGGTGCAGGAGGCACAGGGTGGTCCCGATGCCCCTTTGGCTCTCACGTTGCCTGCGCAGGGAATGCGGTGCCGCTGGGAGCATTCGAGGAGCAGATTTGGATTCAGGCATCCCCTGGGACAGGGACCTGGGACCCGGGAAAGGAAAACCCACTCACCCAGGCTGCAAAACCACCCCGAGACGGGCCAGGAGCGCCCGGCGGAGCCCAGGCGGGAGCGACAAACGGGGCAATTGCTCCATCTTGTGACACGAGCTGCGAATGCAGCGAGGCGGCCGGGAAGGACGATGGGGATTGGAATCGCAGGATATCCTGAGCTGGGAGGGACCCACAGGGACCACCCAGCCCAGCCCCCGGCCCTGCCCAGACCCCCCAGCAACCCCACCCTGTCCATCCCTGGAGCGCTGCCCAAAGGCTCCTGGAGCTCTGGCAGCCCCGGGGCCGGGCCCATTCC
>NW_005054504.1:369155-373710 GCF_000277835.1 Geospiza fortis | reverse complement strand
GGAAACCTCTGGGAATCCAGCTCCATCCTCATGGTTCCCATTGAAGGCAGCAGCTGGACTCCCTGTGAGACTTCCCTGCTCCTTCCTTCTGCCAGTGGGAAATGAGAACGTGGAGAAGCAATTCCTGGGCACCAACTACACTGTGAGCCTCTGGCTCGGGCCTGGGGATGATCCTGACCACCAAGGAGCCTCCCTGGCTTTGCTTTAGGGCTGCCCCTCAATGGGCAAGCAGAGGGAAACAAGGCTGAGATTACAAGTGCTCTGCGGGAGAGCAGAGCAGCTCATGGGGCTATGGGTCACCCTGGTCCCACTCCAAACATAAAACTGAAAGTGGAAACCATTGTGAACAAAGTCACATGCTGGTGATTGCCAGCTGCTGAGTCCAGAGCTGGGCAGAGCATGGAGTAGAGGGATGGTGCCCCCTCCACCTCTCCTCCATCCTGTAGGATTTCAGTTTGGGAAAAGCGTTGATCAGATCAGCCCCGAATTCCCATCATTCACTCCATGGAGAGGAAACCTTCCTCATGAAAGGCTGCAAGGGTAATTTAGCATCATGGAGTCATGGAAGCTGGGATCTTCTGGAAAACCTGACTCTGTTTTTCAGTGTTTTTTGGAGAAGTTGCTGAGGTCAAGGATAGGAAAGAGGCACCAAACGTCATCCAGACCTTTCAGCTGAGGCACAGGATGGTAATTCTCTCAGGTTCATGGATAAAATCCCAGTCTGGAGTTTGGAACATCTGCTCCCCATCCCAAATTTCCTGTGTGGTGTCACCTGTCCCCAAACCCCAGGTGTGACCCGTGAGCTGTGAGCTGACTTTGGCGGGGCTGCTCTGTGTCCCCTGGTGCCCTTTCCCTGTTCCCCAGACCACTCGGGAGCACCGGGGACTCCGCAGAAACCCGGAGAGGAACAAAGCAGAAAGTTCCGAGCCGCCATTGGCACCTCAGGCACGTCCACGGACGGGTTCTGCTTGCTTTTATTTCTCTGAAGCAAAGTGCGAACAAAGGCTTTTCTCCCGGACTCCTGGCTGCCACCGGAGCAGGCAGCGATGTCACCCTGCAGTGACATCGCCTCGCGGGAGAGGCAGCAGAGCGGAGCCCGGCGGTGTCACCGTGCCCGGGCCAGGGACTGGGCTCATGCATCACTGTCCGGGGTGTCACCGCTCTCATGGAGATAAATGGGGACGTGGCTCCGCCAGCGCTCCCGAGTCACTTCCACTTAGGACACTGCAGGAGGAGACGGGTCCCAGACAGGTGAGCAGGAGACAAATCAGCCCCGGGGTCACGGCTGAGCTCCTGCTGGCAGGGACGTGTCCCATCCCATAACCCGGCTGTGCTCGGGTGGATCCAGGCTGTGAGGATGAATCACAGCCTCAGGGAATGGTTTGGGTTGGAGGGGAGCTTAAAGAACATCTAATCCCAAACTCTGGCATGGGCAGGGACACCTTCTCCCAGAGATGTGACACAAGGGAGGTGACACAGCAGAGAAGAGATGCCCTGGCTCTGCTCAGCTCCAGGAAAACCAATGAATGTTCACAGAGCTCTCACATACGGGAAGTGTCTGAAGTTCTAAAATATCAGGATAAAAATGAAGGCAGGGCAGGGATGGGTGGCAGCAGTGGGAGCATCTCTGGATGGATAACACAGGGAATTGTGACCCAGCAAAATGGGTGTGCAGGGAGGGAAGAACACATCCAGGCATAAAGGGAATGCAGCAGAGAAGGATGGGGCTTTGAACTGGAAACAAAGTGTCCAGGGAATGTCTTGGCAGAGAGGGATGTGCCAGGCCATGGAAGATTTCCCTGGAGTACTGGAATCCCATGGAGAGCACTGCAGAGAAGTGAAGGGAACATGCCTTGGCATCCAGGGCAGCCAGGAGCAGGGAGGAGGGAGGGAATGTGGACATTTCCAGTCCCAGCAGCCACTGGTTGCCTCCAGCTGGGAGCAGAGCTCCTGCCTCAGCAGTTTATCACTATTTTAGGTTGGAAACACCAAACTCTTTCTCCTCTGGGCTGAGCTCAGAGATTCTCCAAGTCCCAGAGCAGCTCCTAAGCTCCAGAGCTGCCCGTCCCCAAGGAGCTGGGCTCTGGGACATGAAGGAGAAGAGTCCAGCCTGGTGGGGGATCCCTAGGAGAGGGAGGTGTCTCTTCTCCAGCTCCTGGGGAGTGGAGCCATCCCTGTGTTTGGGACCTGCCTTTCCTCCTTTGATGGCACTAACTGGCCGGAGAGCTGCAGGGAGACCCCGGCACGGTGGTGGAAGGACGAGATCAAATGGGAATGCAGAATAAATCATGAGCCAGTTTCCAGCATTTTCTTGGCTGAGATGGAATGGCTAATCATTCTGATGGCAGAATTTACATAATTACTCTGCCCACCGGCCCAGGATGGGCTGAGCAGTGAGAAAAACAGGCTGCTGATTCCAAGGGGGATGTTTGTGGAAGTGATTGAGGGAATCGTGGGACTCGGAGCTGGGAACAGATGGGCTTGGTCATGGGGCTGGACCTGGGGCTCCCCTCTGCTCTGTGCAGATGGTGCTGCTCAGAACAGAACCCCACAAACAGCATCTCCAGGCAGAATTCCCACCTTTCATGGTCAAGGTTCTGTGACAGATGAGTGAAACGAGAAGGAATTTGGAGAAAAGCAGCAAAGCAGGAGGAATCTGCCAGTGCTGTGATTAGTAGGGAGGTGCAGCAGGACCTTGGATGCTGATTTCCTCACACCCTGCACACCCAAAGAAACCAAATTCAGAGATCCTGATGGACCCCCACTCCCAGGCTGCTCCAGCCTCCAGCTGCTCTCAGAAATTTCCAACTTGGAATTAGTGACATTCCACAGAATCCCAGAAGGATTTGGGTGGGGAGGGATCTTAAACCTCATCCAGCCCAGGTCCTGCCATGGACAGGGACATCTTCCACTGCACCAGGTTGCTCTAAGACCTGTCCAACCTGACTTGGAAGGTTTTTCCTCTCTTTTCTCATGTCACACTCCTGTTTTTCTCTCCTTTTCTGCCAACCCATCATGGACCCCTCATGCAACGTGTCAATTAGTACGAGGCCATGGAAGATATCGGTGGGAAGCACTGGAATCCCATGGAGAGCATTTTTGATTATTTAAGACACTTCCCCATCCCTGGAAGTGTTCACAGGAGTGAACACTTTCCTTACCACAGGACAGCTCCCAGGAATGGATCCACTCCAGCCCTGAAACCCTGTGCAGCCCCAGCTTTTTCTGATCCTTCTGAAACATTTGACAGAAATCCTTCTATTGCTTGGAAAACTAAAATCAGATCAGCAAAGCCAAAACCTTTCAGTGCCACTGTGAGTTCCTGTGGCAAAAGTGGCTTCAGTCCCGCGTTCCCTGTGAGGTTTTGGATTGCAGAGCATTCCTGTGTGGTGTTAACACACTCCACAAGCAGGACAATCCATGTTTCTTGTTTGGTTAACACTGGGAGGCTCCAGGGCCTTCCCACACGCATTCATTTACATATTTCTTCCAATGGAACCTAATAAAATATTCATATCATTAAAGGAGAGGGGGAAAGAGAGGGCCTGGGGCTGCTCCTGTGGCTGAGGCAGTGGGAGAGCTGTGTTCTCCAGCAGGGGAGGGTGGGGACAGAGGGTGACACTGATCTAGAAGGAACACTGAGCTGTCACTGTCCTGCAGCCCCTGGCCTGCTGTGCCCCACAGACTGGGATAGAGCAGCCCCTGCTTCCCAAAGGTTCCCCTTTCCTGAGCCTCGTGTGGAGGCACTGCCTGCCGGGCACAGAGGGAAACTGTCGGGACCCAGGACATTGCTCTGGCTGCCCTTCGTGTTTCGAGACCCTGGCAGGGGGCTCAGAGACCTTGGCACGGAGTCAAAAACACCTGGGCCTTTGACTTTAGTCCATGGAAACAATTACCAACTTTGTGTGAAGATGTACAAGCCACAAGAGTTTGAGTAGAATGATAGTTAATTTGTCACAAGGTAAAAAAATAAAATTTTGGAGTTTTAGAATAGAAGTTCAAGAGGCAAGATGGAAGAATCTAGGTGTGTCTTGTCCTTCTTCTTGTCGTCCATCTCCTACTGGAATAGTGGCACTTCTTGATTAGTTTAAAGTAGAGACAGACTGTCTAACATTGGTGATAGGTATTAAGAAATTATTGTAAATAAAGTACATGTAGTTCGTAGTATAAAAAGCCAACACCACCCGAAGGGCAGGGACTGTGCCACAGCCTGACCTGATGGACTGATCCCAGCAGGTCAGAGAAAGAATGTAAGAGATAAGGAAAAATAAACAACCTTAAAAAGCAGAACTGATGAATCTCAACTTCTTCTGTTGCGGAGCTGGGAAAAAAGGCTTTCTAATACCTCAAGAGTCATCTCAACCACAGAAACCCGAGAGGAAACCACATCCCTGTTGGTTCTTCCTCTCCTCCCTCCGTGCTCCCACCCAGGATGAGCAGCAGGCCATGCCCTGAAGCCCATGGCCTGTGCCAGGCCCTCTACGGCCCTGCAGCCCACAGCCTGTGCCAGGCCCCTCCATGGCCCTGCAGCCCGTGGCCTGTGCCGCCCCTCCAT
>NW_005054504.1:358899-368753 GCF_000277835.1 Geospiza fortis | reverse complement strand
GTGGCCTGGGCCAGGCCCCTCCATGGCCCTGCAGCCCAAGGCCTGTGCCAGGCCCCTCCATGGCCCTGCAGCCCACAGCCTGTGCCAGGCCCCTCCATGGCTGCCCTGCCGGCCCTGTCCCTGCTGAGGAGCAGCAGCACCCTGGCCTGCAGGAGCTGAAGTCAGGCTAATCAGGATGTATAGCCAGCCACCGAGGCCATGAATATTTAATGAGGCCTGTTAAAGGATTTTTAGAAGTGCTCTCCCCACGGACAACACGATGACTTCTTTGTTTATAATTTTTCCCCCTTTCCTGTTGCCACTAATCACCGACTCTCAGCTCCTTAATGGCACCTTGGGGGAGCTCTGGGGATGACTTATTTCTTTATTTATTTACTTGCTCCAAAGTGAAGAGAAACCCTGCCTGCCACTGCCACGGGTGGTTCCAGGTGCCAGGATCCATCCTCACAGGAGTGGAGGTTCCTGGCTGTGCTGGGGGGACAAGAGTGGGACCTGGATCCATCCCCTCCCTGGGTCCATCTTCTCCCTGCATCCATCCCCTCCCTGGATCCATCCCCTCCCTGGGTCCATCCTTTCCCTGGGTCCATCCTTTCCCTGGGTCCATCCTTTCCCTGGGTCCATCCTCTCCCTGGGTCCATCCTCTCTCTGGATCCATCCTCTCCCTGGGTCCATCCTCTCCCTGGGTCCATCCCCTCCCTGGGTCCATCCCCTCCCTGGCTGAGAGCAGGGAGGCGCCAAGGCAACAGGCAGGGAGGGCAAGGAAGGGAGGGTCCCTGCGCTGGAGTTACATGAAGGGTTTTCACTGGAGAAAATGAAGTTGTTTATTACAATAAGGGTGGGAAGGCCCTGGCCCAGGTGCCCAGAGAAGCTGTGGATGCCCCTGGGTCCCTGGAAGTGTCCAAGGCCTTGCTGGCCTTTTTCTGAAATGTCCAAAAGCATCTTTGGTCTCACACAGGCCTGAACATTGCCAGTTGGCCTTGGGAATCTGTTCCAGGAAGAAATTTGCCTTTTCTTAAACTTAAATGTTTTTGATTATTTAAGACAGAAAACTCTGCTTGCTTTCAGAGGGAACTGTTACATCTTTAATTTTGTGAAGAAGAAGAGCCGGAACTTGCTGGTGCAGAATCCCTGACTTTCCCCTGGAGATGGGGGAAGTGTCACTCAAAATCTTCTCAAGAAGATGCTGACAGCTGAGGATGGGGGTCTGGGCCTGCCCCAGGCCCTGCCTGCGCTGCCCAGCCCAGGCATCTCCCCCAGCCTCATGTGGGGCAATTTAGAGGGAGCAGAGCCAGCCCAGGCCAGCCCCTTCTCAGTGGAGGCTGCTGGGGATGCTGAGTGGCAGCAATTTGGGATGATGAGTGGCAGCAATTCCTCTTCCTCCTCACATCAATTTGCACCAGGTTCTGCTGCTGGCTGGGCCTCCATGCCAAGCTTTAGTGCTTTTTAATTGCCTGGTGGATCTGGTTCAGCTCGGAGCTCTCCAGAGCCCCAGACTCGCCTTGGTAACTGTCTGAACCACCAGGGCAGAGCAGCAGGAAAACAGGACAGGAAATTGAGCTGGTTCCTCTCTGGGAATGTTCCCACACCTCTGTAGTTGGTTTTCCAGACCTTCTCTTTGTCCTCTTACTGGAAGTGAGTCCTCCTTCCCCAGTGCTGCTGTGAGAGGTGTCACAAGACATGTGAGAGATATCACTGCATTCCCAAATCCTGCTCTTGCCCAGGCTCCTGCATTTTGGCAGGAGCTGGGGTCCATCCTGGACAACCTGTTGGCATCAGCTGAGCAAAATCTGCTCTCCTTCCTGAAATTCCACCACCCTTCCACAGCTGTCTCTGGCCCCAGACAAGTCCCTGGAGGATTTTGTCATCCTCATTCTCTGCTCTCAGTCTGGCACAAGGCATCCTTCAAGTCACAGAATCATGGAATTGTTTGGGTTGGAAGGGACCTTAAATCTCATCCCATTCCAACCCCTGATGGGCAGGGACACCTTCCACTAGACCAGATGGTTCAGAGCTCCCTCCACCCTAGCCTTGGATGAAGAATAAAGGCATGGCCAGGATTTCCACGTGGGTTTACCCTGCAGGTGGCATTCCCAACCCAGGGAGCCTGGAGAAAGGGCTGCACCTGAGCCCCGACTCCCAAGACCTGCTCACGGCACGGCTGGGAAGTTCTGCAGGGATGTTAATGGCACAGAGAAAAGCCATTAAAGGAGGAAGAGTTGAGGTTACAATATTGTGCTGAAAAGTTTATTGCTGCCTGTAGAGACATCAGGTCTGTACTTCCAGGATTACTCAGTGCTTAATGCCCAGTGCCTGCACATTAGTTTTGCCGGGAAGCCCATTTGGGGTTCTTCCAAAACGGAAAAATTAAAGGGCTTCCCTAATAAATGTGCTGTCCAAAAGCAAAAGGGAGAAAAAAAAGGCTCCAAGCCCAGCTCAGGAACCCAGCCTGAGGCAGCAGTGTGGGGCCAGGGGTTGTCCTGCTGCCTGAGCCCTGGATGGGCAGTGCTGGCCCCTGGAAGTTCTGGGAATGGACATCCATTGCTGCTCCCTTGCACCTCTGGCTCCCCCTGACACTAAGCTACAGCAGGAAAACATGCAAATTTACACACGAATTTGGGTGTCCAGCAGGTGAATTTGCCTGGGAAATTCTCCTGATTTTACTGATAGGTGGAAACTCCAGAGCAGCGGCGACTTGTTTGTCACCTTGCTCTCCATCCATCCATCCATCATCGATCCATCCATCATCGATCCATCGATCCATCGATCCATCGATCCATCGATCCATCCATCCATCCATCATCCATCCATCCATCCATCCATCCATCCATCCATCCATCCATCGATCCATCCATCCATCCATCCATCCATCCATCCATCCATCCATCCATCCCCTGTGCTCGAGAGAACAGCCCTTTTCCTACATCCAGGCTCTCAGGCCACCCTTTTCCCAGCATTTACCACTTACCCTCCACCTGGGAATGGAATGAGTGCCTGGAATAGATGCAGCCTGGATGGGGAGGCAGCAGCCATTTGGAGAAGCGGCAGCAATTCAACCCAAAGACTGCTTGGGCTCCCTCCTGCTCCTCTCCTGGCACCCAGCTCCAATCTGAAATCAATGTGAGAGAGGTGCCAGGATGTGAGTGAGACTCTGTGTCTCTTTGCAATCCAGAGAACCCAGAACTTTGTGTAGGCACTGCCTGGAAACAGAGCACAGCGTGGAGCAGCAGCTTTGTGCTGCTCTCAGGAGCTCCTTAACTGCCTTGGGCTCCTCCTTGGGTGGGCCAGGGATGGTTTGTGTCCTCTGGCCATCTCCAAGAGTTCTAGGGGCTGGGGGGTTTCTGTGTGTGTCCAGGTGAGGGTTTGGTTCACTTGGAAATGTCAGTGGGAGCTGGGAATGGCACCAGGGCCCAGTTTGCCTTGGGAGCAGAGGGTGGGAGCTCCACAGCAGCCCCTGCTCCCAGGGACATCGATTCCCTGGTGGCTGAGCTGGAGAAATGGAGGCTCAGGGGGCCCTTGTGGCTTTGCACAACTCCCGACAGGAGGGGACAGCCAGGAGGGTTGGGCTCTGCTCCAGGGAACAGGGACAGGAGGAGAGGGAACGGCCTCAGGCTGGGCCGGGGGAGGTCAGGGTGGACATCAGCAGGGATTTTCCTTGTGGAAAATATTGTCAGGCATGGGAAGGGACTGTCCAGGGAGGTTTGGAGTCCCCATCCCTGGAGGGATCTAACAGTCATGTGGATGTGGCACTTGTGGACATGGGTCAGTGGTGGCCTTGGAAGTGCTGGGGAATGGTTGGATTGGATGATCCTAGAGAGCTTTTCCTGTGTAAATGATTCCATGAGTCCATGAATTCACCAAGGAATGTTGCCTGCACACGAGATTTGTCTCTTCATGGGGTCTTACCAAGGGAATTCAAGGTTTGACTCCCTTGGTGAGCCCGGGGCTGGGCTGTGGCTCAGTTTTTGGCATAATCCCTGTGCCAGGGACATTCTGGGACTGGGAGATTCCCTGGCAGGGAAGTGTGAGGATTTTTTTGGGAATACAAGGAAGAGCAAAGGAAGAAGAGGAGAGAGGAGAACAGTACAGGCCAAGAAAGCCCAAGGCAGTGAGCACCAAACCTTGGGGAGCACAGGAAGAGCTCACAGGCAGAGCCAGGCTGGGCAGGTGGGTGCTCACCTTCACTTGGGTCTGGATCTTTCCACGAGCTGAGCTCAGCATCGTTTGGTGAAATTAGATCTGTGCCTAAACTTAATCAAAAAGAGGCAGCAGAAGAAGATGTGTGGAATGATTGGAGATTACAGGGAAGCAGTGGAACTTGGGGAGGGGCAGAATGAGAAACCTCAGGGAGCTGGGGCTTTCCTTGCAAAACCCGATCGTTTGGGAATGTCAGTACATCCAAGTGTCACCCTTCCAGAGTCTGGGTGCTCTGCCCAGCCAGGGATCTCATCCCATCCCTGTCTCCCTCTTTACTGCCCGAGGCAGTGCTGCTCTCCAGTCAGGAATCCTGCTGAGGAAAGCTGGGATTGCAGACCCGGGCAGGGGCTGGGCACACGATCCGCGTGAGGGGCAATGCCAGCTTTCCTCCTCCCACAAATCCCTCCCGGCTCCGAGGGTTCATTAGGGCTCATTAGTGCCCATTAACAGGTCTGTCCCAGAGCACAGCAGCACCAGCAGCTGTGAGCTCCAGGCCCGTTCCTCTGCTCCTTCCTTCTCTGCAGCTCCTTCTCCGTGCCTCAGTTTCCCGGCCTGGGTAACCTCGGAGCTCCTGGATGCTCCTTGGATCCAGGGTTTCTCCTCCTGCCCTCCAAGGGCTGTTTCCTCTCTCTGCAGGAGCACTTTGGCTGCTCCATCCTTGGAAGTGTCCAAGGCCAGGTTGGATGGGGCTTGGAGCACCCAGGGATAGTGGAAGGTGTCCCTGCCCATGGAAGGTGGGGATGATTTTAGGGTCTTTAGGGTCCTTTGCAAGCCCAACCATTCCATGATTCTCTGATTTAAGCACACAATGTGTCTCCTGTCAGGTCTTGTCTCTTTTGCCCACACCAGTTTTTTCCTAGATATTTTTTCTTTATCTCTTGACTTTTTCCAGTTTATATTTCTTATTAGATATTTATACATTTCTTACTAAGGAGAAACAAGAATTTTAAGTTTGAATTTTTTACTAAACAAGAAATTTCCTTATTTATACGCTGGCGGCTGGCGGTTCACGGGGAGGTGACAGCTGAGTGACAGCTCTGGCAGAGCAGGAAGGGAGGGACTCAGGACCTGAGATCAGCCATGACAAACTGCCTGGGGAGGGCCTTTCCTTGCTCACATCCCCGTGACTGCTGAGGAGCCGACGGGGCAGGAGATGGAGTTAAACCCAGCTTAGAGAACTGGGAGAGAACAGGAGGAGGAGAGGCTGCTGCGGGACCTCCCAGCACTGGAAACTTCGGGGATGTGGAGCAGAAGGTGCTGAGGGGGAGAGCGACAGGGCCAAGGATGCTGCTCCTTTGCGGCAGCTGAGGAAAGCCTTTGGAGAATCAGAGCCAAGCCCGAGTCTGCCCTTCTCGGGAGGTGGTGTGGGAGATGAGTGGGAGCGTTCAGGTACAACAGCCCCGACTGCAGAGGTCTGTGCATCATTGCCCACCGGGATCTGCTCCCTGCATCGGCTCCTCCCGTTCCTTCCCCACCCAAATTCCTCACGGCAGCAGCAGGAGGGTTTCAGCTGAGCCGTGCTCCAGCGCGGAGCCGGAAGGTGCAGTGGAGGATTCCCCCGTTCCCCAAGTCTCGTCTGCATCCTCGCTCCCCTCCTGCCTGTCTCGGCGGCCCCGCGGAGGAGCAGGGACCGTGTCTGCTGGCAGCCCGGGGCCCTCCAGGAGTTGTGCAATGTGTTATCAATTCCTCAGGGGAAGATAAGGTTGTCTTTCACAGCTCCTGTGTCAGCTCTGCTGATTAGTCTGATGCAAATGAGCTTTTAGCCTTGAGGTCCGGGAGGAGAGGAGGAGGATCCAGCACAGTCCTGGAGAGCTGGACTACTCCTGGCAGTCCCAGCACCACCCTGAGACAAGGAGCAGGACTTGGGCTTGTCTTTTCTGGGGTTTCTCCATCATTTTCATTTCAATAATTTCCCTTTGGTCTGTGGATGAAGGCCTGTTGCTCTTCTCCTGGTTCTGCCCATAGGTTTGCACCAAGGCTGAGTAACTCCCACCCATCCCCCGTGGCTCTTCCCCAGCCTCCTGCTCTGGGACACATTCCTGGGGGGCTCATGGAAAATGCCTTCTGAACAAAGAGCCCTTCGTACCTGCAAACTGAGGGAGAGGGGAAAAACCTGAGGAACGTCCCATTTGTTCTGCTGCTTTTCTAACCAGAGCTGCCCCTCAAACCCAGGCCTTTCCTTTCCTGTCTCCAACACCTGCTTCTGCTAAAAAGCCACCCAGCACCAGCCTCCCTGCCTGGAGAGGTTGGTATTTTATTTAGGGCTGATACATTTTTCTTTTAATTCAGATCAATGCGGGTTAATTGAGAGCAGCTTATTTTTACTTGTGCTGGTCTCTGCCTGCCAGGATCGATAGCAGTCATTTCCACTTAAACCGTTGTACCTTTACTGGAACCAGCAGAGCCCCCAGCCCTCCACGCAGCCCCATCCCTGTGGTTCCTGGTGCAATAATTCCAACCAGGCTCTCGTCAGTCTGGCTGCAGCGGCATCCTCGTAATGCTGGGAGGAAATGGAGCCGCGCTCAGCCCCGACCGGGGGAGATGGATTACAGCCTGCAACATTTGCACACTAAAAATACCCAGCGAGGGGCAGCCGCTCATTGATCCCTGTGCCTTAATGGGCCGCACAAGGTCCCTCTGGCCACCCGCTGCCACTAGATGGGGCGATGCGGCAGCGCTGCAGCCCCGAGCCGGCTGCGCCTCCCTGGTCACGGAGGCGGCTCCGCTCAGCCCGGCACCTGCAGGAGCCCGGTGTTTCCACACCCGAGACTCCTCCGGTGGATGCAAACCCCACCACGGCATTCCCGGGGAGCTGAAGGAAACATGGGTGTTCTGCTGCTGGCTGTGTGTCCAGAGGGAAATCCGCGTGGATGGGGGGGGGTTTGGGGCCAGGCTGCTGCATCCCAGGGGTTGTCCTTGGCCAGTGGAAAATCATAGGATGTTTTGAGTTGGAGGGGACCTTAAAGTTCATCCCAGCCCCTGCCATGGGCAGGGACACCTGCCACCATCGCAGGTCCAGCCTGGCCTTGGACGCTTGATGGGATGTGACAAATCTCTCCCGCTGGATCCTGGGTGGCTCAGAAATGTCTTGGTGTGACTGCTCTCGTCGTGGTGCAGAGTTTCATGTTTAAAACTTTGGATTTAGATCAAACCCAGTGGGCAGCATGGTGGCCCAAAGGGCCCACTGTCCCCTTGCTCTGCCTGCTCCCACCTTCCCTGGCTCCCTGGCCATCATCCCCATGCACCCAGCTCTTCCCTCTCTGTTCGAGCAGCTGAGCACTTGTCCACTTCCATCACCTGCCACTGGAGCCTGTGGAAGCATTGCAGGAATTCTTTCTGGGATGTTATCAGTTGATCTGTTAATGGAGAACCAAGTCGGGTGGGCACAGAGGAGGGAGATCCTCTGCAGGACATCAGCTCAGTGTTTGAAGGACCTTTTCCTCTCAACCACTGGGCAGAGGTTGGCTTTAGCTGGAGTTTTGTGGAGCAGTTCCCATGGCTCCCATGGCTCTATGGCCACCTGGGCAGGTGAGGACCAGCTCTGGGGGCTGCTGGGCCTTGTCCATTGGAAGGAAAAATGGAGCAATGGGAGAAGGAACCATCAAAGCAACACCGAAGTCCTTCCCTCCTTCCCCTTCCCTGGCAGCAATCCCTGATCCCTGTGTTTGCTGCCCTTTCCAGAGCCGGCAGATTGAGACCTCCCAACGCAGCTGATGTTTGGGGAAAAGGAGAATTACCAATTTCCTGATGGGTAAAACCAGGGACAGAGCAGGCGGCGAGTTCTGGTCATAAATGTCAGGGAATAATGGCTTTGGCCCCTACCCCTGGAGCAGAGCTGATTTAAAGGGTCGTTAAAAAGGGTCGGTGTCCATAAGGGTGGTGCACAGGGTCTCCAGCCCAGCTCCTTTATTTCCTCTGGCTGGATCCACCAGGGCCATGGGTTTAGAGAAGCCATATGTCAGCTAAATGTGTCTCTAATTGATTTCTGGACCTGCATGGAGTGTAAACATTTTACCAGTCAGAGAGCAGCTGATCTGGAGAGGAGGTGGGAGGGGAAAGGGCAGGAGAAAGTCTGGTGTGAGGCTGAGGGGAGCCTCGAAAACGACTTTTGTCTGGCCTCATCAAACCCCGACTCACCGCGGCCCCTCCGCGGGGTTCCCGGGTAATGGAGTCGCTCCCAGGGCAAAAGTTAACTCCAATTAGAGGCTGTGCAGGGAGGGGTTTCACTCCCACGTTTCCCCGCCGGAGCCGTGTCAGCTCCCGTTACGGAGATGGGCCGGGCAGCAGCTGGGAACAGCGTGTGGACAATGAGGGGTGTCCTGGGAATCCTTCCTGCAGGGACACAGCCCGGGCCCGCCGCTCCTCCTCCTCCTCCTCCTCCTCTTCCTCCTCCCTCCCAGCCATGCACAGCTCGCACCCAGCCCTTCTCTCCTTTGAACCACGCAACCTTTGCAAGAGCTTGACCCCACTGAAATGGTTCCTTCGGGACATTCCCCAAATTTCCCCCTAAACCGTTTCTGCTCCCTCATCCTTGCACACAGCCCCTGTTCTAACCCCTGGTTTGCCCAGGCCCCCTGGGGACGCTGGGTGAAGCCTGACGGGACCAAAGAGGGAAAATCAATGCCAAGGCTGATGCTGCCCTGCAAAAACCATGGTCAAGAGCCAAACCCAAATCCAAAGAGGTGGGGAAAGGCAGGTGAGAGTGGGAACAGTGTCCCCTGTGTCCCCGGCACTGTCCTGGAGAGGTGGCCATGAGTGCTGGGGAGGGGGACCAAAGCCCCAGTGTCACCCCGTGTGAGACCCCTCTGGAAGATCCCCCCAGCAGCCCTGGCCCCCCCGGGCGGTCCCCAGCACCCCTCGGGCTGTGTTTTCTTTCCCACCTCAGCCTTTGCTGTCACCTGCCGAGGACGAGCAGTCCAGGTGGTAAACAGAGATGGAAACCAGAGATCCTTCATCTCTTACAAGCCTTCAATTCAACCTCCAAGATTTTGTTCCAGAGTCACAAAGAGCAGGGAGGATTTGGGATTTCTACTTCTGAGCAGGAAAAACAAAGTCCATTAGAGATCTCCTCCGTTGTACAAAACTACTTACTTTAGAAAATATTGTGGAGCATTTACTGGAATAAAACACAACAAATTCTGTTTCAAGCCAGGTTTTTCTTCTTTCTTTTCCCTCTCTCCAAGCTTCTCCAAAGCTTTCAGTCAGCTTGAATTTAATAAGCCAGCTCACCTGAACAGAACTAAAACTGTTCAATAAACCCAAGGCAAAAGAGAGGGAAAAGTGCGGAATTATTAGAAAATGTTGGAGTGTAATGATTTTGGGGAAGCTGGGGTTTTTCTTGGGTTTCAAAATGGTGATTTTGTTCTTAAACAGTTCTAAAATGAGCAATGACAAGTGCAAACAGGTTAAAACTGACGTCCAAATAGCTGCTGAATGGAATGTCTTGGGAAGGAATCGAGTAAAGCATCGGGGGTGTGTGTGTATCTGTGTTACACTTTTTAATTTTTTTTCCTCCAGATGGAGAGAAAAAAGAAAGCCTCGCTGTGCATCCAAACCGAATTTTTCCTCCGGTGACTCAGTGGGATTCTCTGTCGGTGCAGGCTGGGGCAGGAGCTGCGGTTTTTCCGCCTCCCACCCATCCCCGCTGTCAGCCCCTCGCT
>NW_005054504.1:357452-358129 GCF_000277835.1 Geospiza fortis | reverse complement strand
CTCCCGAGCTGTGAGCAGCATTCGGGGCCAGGCGGGTGCACGGCCACCGCTGCCCCGCCACCAGGGTCACGGGCAGGGGGACAATCCCACACCAGGGCTTATCCCATCATTATTCCATCGGTCCCGGCAATTCCTGCCGTGCTGATACAATGCCAGCGCTCTGGGAGCGCTCCAGGCTGGCACGGAGCCCTTGCCGTGCGTGGTGCCGGGAGCAGTTTGGTGCCCAGGGTGCCTCTGTGACCCTGCCGGGGTGGCACAGAGCCAGACGGGACATGAGGCCTCTGCAACACGGGGAAAGGCCAAGGGGGGGCTGGAAGTCCCGGATGTCTGCATGGAGAGTGAGATTCCCAAGGAAATGAAAGTATGGAGACTTTTTGCTGCGAGCCTTGGCAGCAGGCAATCCCTCGCAGCTCGGAGCTGCAGAGAAGCTGCGCCTGCCTTCGTGAGGGAGAGGCAGAAGGATGCAGCTGGAAGGCCCTGGAGCTTTGGGAAGGAGCTGGCGTTTGGAGCAGGCTCCTTGAAGGGACAAGACCCGGCGGAGCCAGACAAGCAGTGGATAATGCAACGGGACAAGGTGTGCTGGTGGCTCTGGCCGTGCTGTGAGGTTTGGGTGCCTGGCTCCCTGCGGGATGCTGAGCACAGCGGGACAGCCCAGAGCCCTCCAGCTGCAGAGCGCG
>NW_005054504.1:350967-356975 GCF_000277835.1 Geospiza fortis | reverse complement strand
CCCGAGGCAAAAAACCGATCGGAGCCATAAACCCCACCCCGGGAGGCTCCGTGCTCGGGAGAGCCGCGAGGAGGGAGCAGCCGAGGGTCTTGGCCGTGGCTCTTTGTTCCGAGCACCATTCCCGGCTCCCGGCTGCCAGCGCCGGGCACCCGCAGACGTTCAGGGAATGAGAAACGCCCGGGGCAGAGCACAAGGAAATATTCCCGCACTGCAGGGGGGAAAAAAAAATTCCCCCTGGGTTGAGTCTTTTACGGGGGAACGTTGCTTTGCTGACACTTGGGTTTGGAGGGAGAAATCCGTTCTGATGGAATTTCAGTTGGGAAACCGGCAGGCAAATGAAAGCGAGCAGGGTTGATGGCAGTGAAGTTGGGGTTTATTACAGTCACAGCTGAGTATTTTATTTTGGTTCCACATCAACTTCATTCTAATTCATTAAAGTCACTTTGCTTTTACAGTTTTCTCTCTTTTTATAAATAATCCAGTGAAAACACAAGCATTACAGAGCAATAAAACGGGAATATCCCATTCAGCACAAGCCAGGCTCCCACACTGCCTTTCTGCAAATGCCATCTTTTCCAATAAAACCCAGCCTCAGCCTTTTCCATCAGAGTTCCAAGTTCCTGCATTGCTCCATGTCTCTCACCAATGCACCTGTAAATTAAATGTCCCAAATGGCAAAACCATAAACCTCATCAGAGTTCTGTGCAGGTGGGGGTGTCCTGCAGCCCCACCTGTGGAATAACATCTCATGAATTCCCAGTTTGTGCCATCCAAGTTCTGGGTTGGATCAGTGCTTCTTCCAAGTTCCATTTTCGTCCATCTCCTTCCATTGGCAGTTGGGATGTGGAGCAGGAGAGGATGATGGGAACACCAGCAAGATTCCCAGCTTTGACAGATTTTACATCTGAAATCCTGGCCAGAACCAGGATCCATGGAGTTTCTGAATCAGCAAGTCCATGGACAAATTCCCACTTCGGGTATCAGTGGTCCTTCCCCAAGGATCAAACAACACCAAACTCCTCTCCTCTCCTCTCCTCTCCTCTCCTCCAGAACCAGGATCCATGGAGTTTCTGAATCAGCAAGTCCATGGACAAATTCCCACTTCGGGTATCAGTGGTCCTTCCCCAAGGATCAAACAACACCAAACTCCTCTCCTCTCCTCTCCTCTCCTCTCCTCTCCTCTGGTGAGCTCTGTAGGCTTTGTTCCCCTCCAGCTCCCCATTCCCAGGCTCCTGTTCCCAGAATTTCTTCCCCCATGGATCTGTGCTGCCACAAGTCTCTCATTCCACGTTGTGCTCTGTAACTTCCCCGGCCGAGCCTCGCTGGCCGTGCCTTTTATTTCTCAATGGACAAGCTTAACAGAGATGTCTTGGGTTTTTAAAAATAGTTAATATTTAAATATTAATTGAGCCATTAATTACATCTGAGCCCCAGAACAAAACAGCTGTGAATAATTAATGAGAGGGCCTATGGTAAATGCCTCTAATAATTCACAAAGCGACCAAACCAGGTATTTCCAGAGCATTCAGAGGGAAGAGAAGCAGGGAGTGGGGAAGGAAGGAAATGCAGGAACACTGAGAAAAGGAGATCAAAGGCAAGATGGAGCATTATGGGCTGTGTGATGCTGTTCTCCCAAGGCTCATTCAGCATCATTTGTGCACCCTGGTCCAGTGGAAGGATGGCAGGGAGCTGGGACTGGGGGGTTTGAGGGCCCTTCCAACCCAAACCATTCTGGGCTTCTCTGATTGTACATCTCCATAACATCCATCTGCTGGGATGGGATTTCCTTTGGGATTCAGAGTGGAAATCTGAGCTCCAGGGATGCTGGGTGTCACCCAAAAGCAGCCCTGGGAAGACCCCCAGGACTCCTGACTCCCTCTCCAGGATGTTTGGACCATGTCTCTCTGAAACACCAGGATTTCTGGACCCCACTGAGGTGGCTGCTCTCTGACCAACCTGCCCTCAAGAGGGACCAGTCCATGAGGAAAAGGTTTTTGTTCCCACCCTCCACTCCACCCTCCTTTCAGATGTTTCAAACTCTCCCTCTGGAGCTGCAGTGGGGAAGGTAATGCTCTGTAAATCCATGCACACACTTTCCATGGCCTGGGCAAGGACCCATTTAGGATGTTTATGTTCAATAGATGTAATTCTTAATGACAGGTGGTTTGAGATCCAGGTAAGGACTTCAGCACCTAGGAGCAGGACACCTCCCTGAGCCTCCCGGAGCTGGGCACCCCATGGTGCCTCTGAGCTTTGTTTGGGTGGCAGGCTGTGACAAACGACCCCATTCAGGGAGCAGCTTCTCCGGGGCTGGCCAGGGCTTGGAGGCACAGGGAATCCATGTTCTGGAGCTGCCTGTGAGGAACAAGGCCTGGAGGTGATTGCTGGCTGTGCCTCTGTGACTCCTGGGGAGGGATCACAGCTCGACTCAGAGACTCACGGGAAGGTTTGGGTTGGGAGGGACCTTAAACCCACCCAGCCCCACTCCTGCCATGGCAGGGACACCTCCCACTGTCCCAGGGTGTCCCAATGTCCAGCCTGGCCTTGGGCACTGCCAGGGATCCAGGGTGGGCACCCTGTGCCAGGGCCTGCCCACCCTGCCAGGGAACAATTCCCAATTCCCAATATCCCATCCAGCCCTGCCCTCTGGCAGTGGGAGCCATTCCCTGTGTCCTGTCCCTCCATCCCTTGTCCCCAGTCCCTCTGCAGCTCTCCTGGAGCCCCTTCAGGCCCTGGCAGGGCTCTGAGCTCTCCCTGGAGCTTCTCCTCTCCAGGTGAGCACCCCCAGATCTCCCTGCCTGGCTCCAGAGGGGCTCCAGGCCTTGGGAGCAGCTCCGTGGCCTCCTCTGGGCTCTCTCCAGCAGCTCCAGCTCTATTTTATACTGAGACCCTCAACACAAATCCTGCTCTGCCAGTGCCACCTCATCCATGCCCAGGGAGAGCCCAGGCAGCCCGTTTGGAATTGGGCACTGGTGCTGTGGAAGGGGAATCCCAGCTCTGCCTGCACAGCCCGGGCTGCCCTTCCCTGCCTGCAGTGGGCAATGCTCGTGCCCCAGCCCCCCAGGGATGTGTCCCGATCCCATTTCCAGCCTCTGCTGTGGGGGCACAGCCCCGTCCCTGCCCCGGGGTTGATTGACGACCATTAAATGTCCCGCGGTGCCCTGCGGAGAGGGGACACCTCTCCCACTGTCACCCCGGCAGCCTCTCCTTGCCAGGGTGAAAACGATACAAGCCAGCATGTGCTGGGGAGCTGTGACCCTCCCGAGCATCCTAACGAGCGTGTAATCAGCAGCCATCAGGAGCCGGCTGATGCAGCGGTGCCGCTCCCCCCCGCCACAGAAAGGGTTCGCTAAATGTGGCTTTGTGCCTCCTCGGGGATGGAAAATTCACTGGCCTTCCTCAGCTTCTTGACCTCCTCCAAATCCAGGAGAGAAGAACACGGAGCCCTTCCTGCCTCTGATATCCACAACTTTGAGTTCTACAGAGAGTAACAAAACGGATCAGAGTAATTATTATCAATGTCTCCTGCTCTGTCCATGCGGATGCAGCATTTATAAATTAACCAAAAACACTTGCAAATCTGCATAACCAGTTCCCCGTGTTCCTAATGCTTTCAATTTATCCTAATAGATATTTAATGAATACTTTATAAAGCCTTAGATGGGGAGTTTTAAAATCAATGGTGCTATTTTATTGCTGTTTGTATTATCTTTATTTGGACGGTGGCTCAGCCCTCTGCTGCCCATTGATTTCAGGCCTGGATCAATGAAACCAGGTTTCAGCTTAAATACCTTGGGATGCACTGGGGAAGGTGGAGCTGGGAGCAAAGGGCTCCTTGGCAGGTGAGGTCTGGCTGAGCTCACACCCCAAGGGTAGCACAGGAAATCCAAGACATTGTCCTTGCTCTGCTCAACTCTTACCTGCAGCTTCTGGGGTGACACCAATTCATCATCCTGGAAGCAGCCCCACTCAGTTGGTCTGGATGTCTCCTTTTGCACAAGCTCTGCCCCAGTCAGGGGGCTTTATCCCCATTCAAATAATGGATATTCCCCTAAATATCTCTGAAATCCTTGTGCAAGTCTCCACAGATTGTTGGCCACTCTGCCTGGAGCTGATGGATAGATATGGACCTTGAAAGTTTTCCCCAGTAGTATCAGGCCTGTCCAGTTCCAAACCCATTGTTCCATCTCTGGTTCTCTCCAACATTTTGAGTCACAATCACCCACAGACCGGTGTGGATATGGAATTGTTCCCTGCCCAGTGAGGGATGAAGAGTCCCAGAATAGCCCCAGGTCAGGATTTGGCTCTGGCAGCAGTGACCTGCCTGTGAGTCCCTTCAGGAGGTGATGGGAACCATGCTCAAGGCTTCCCCCGGGATCCTGGAGCTTTCCATCAGGAAAAATCACCTTCTGTCATTGCTGCCCTTGTGAGCAGCACGTGCCTGAGCCCTGCCACCCTGCCTTGCTCTCCTGACACCCCCTGCTCGGCCTGGCCAGGCTGTTCTCACATCCCTTGGGAGCTTCTCAGATTTAGGAAAGAAAACCCCAAATCACAGAGTTCCTGAGATCTCCCTTCTTGCTGTCCCTGCAGTTCCTTCCCTACCCCGCAGCTGCTGCCCGTGGTGCCCAGCTCTGGCGGCTCAGCTGCACCCCGGGGTTAATGCACCACTCAGGGCGCTCACCAGGGCTCCAGCTGTGGCTCAGGGAGGGTTCAGCCCCTCACACTCTGCTGGCCACGGCCAGACTCTCACACGGCTTGGGGTGAGCCCTCACCGTCCCCACCTTGGCCAGTCCAGCCAGGCAGCTCCAGGTTTGTCCCCACAGTCCCATCCCGAGGACTCTGCCCCTCCCCGGGGCGCCTCGCTGCTCTGGAGCTGCTGCTGCCCTGGGGAACAGAGGAGCTCCAAGGGCTGGAGCTCTGCTCCCCCAGCAGGGCTGGCTCATCCTCCCGCTGTCTCTGTGCCTCCCTTTCCCTTCCAGCCCTCCGGGCCTCTTCCCCCTCCAGCCCTTCCCCTGCATTTCAGGATCCCAGGATCAGCCTCTCTTTCCTCCTCAGGGCACAGCCCAGGGCAATATGCTGGTGGCTGATGTCCCCAGGGGCAGCGGATAAGAGGGGACAATATGGGAAGGTCTGTGGGTCAGCCCATGGCCTGGAGGGTTCTTAACCCTTTCCCCACCAGGGCCTGCCTGGAAGAATTCTGCCTGTTGGAAAGGACAGCAAAGATTCATGCATGAAGGTCAAGTAAACCTTCCCACCCAGATATTCCCTCATCCTGTCCCTGAAAAAGGTGGGGGGAATTTCTCCTGGAGGGTTTTTTACATGCTCTCCTATCAGACATTGTCCTCTCCTCTGGCTGCAGGTGCGTCCAGAGGGATTTGACACCTTCTTGTTCCTGCTGTTTTGGTGGGAAGTTTGAAATCAGTCTTGTGTCCAAGCCCGGGGACAGTGGAGTTGGCCATCCCCCTTTGGCTGGAATGACCCTCCTGGCACGTGGCTGCTGACCAGGACAGCCAGGAGGCCACGCCAGGGGTGAGGACTGAGCCCATCTCAGGGCTTCCTTCCAAGCTTTCATTGCTTCTCCCCAGGCCAAGCTCCCCTCGAATGGGCTTGGGGATGGGCAGTGACATCTGGGCCGCTGACCAGACAGCTCCAAGGGCATGAAAGGCCCTGGCCACAGCTCTGAGTGACCAGACCCCCAAGGAGGGCACTGGGAGGATGGGAAGATGGGGTTAGAAATAACCTGAGCCACGGGGTGGCTGTGGTCCCACTCCCGGGAGATGCGGGCGCTGGGAGAGCACAGCTGTGTCTGCTCTGCAAGGACAGAAAGTGCTGTCGGGAATTCCTCCCTGCGCTGGCTGTCCCCGGAGGAGCGGGGACACACTCCTCCTGTGTGCGGGGACACAGCTCGCTCCTGTCACCGGACCGCCCTGCGAGCGCTCCCGACTGCTCCGAACCTCCTGCCCGACCTCACCCGGGTTTGTCCCCGCCGGGAGAGCCGGGCTGAGCCG
>NW_005054504.1:349154-350891 GCF_000277835.1 Geospiza fortis | reverse complement strand
CTCTGGAGTGTGAGAGCAGGAGCAGGGCTGGGGGGGAGCTGGCAGTGCCACTGGGGGTGGCAGGAGCGCCAGGACAGCGGGGACAGCGCGGCCCAGGCACAGCCACAGCCCCCAATCAGTCACTCACGGCTGTGTCTGAGACTGCTGCCTCAGACTCATTTATTCAGGCAAGCTTTCCTGCCCGCGGGTCTCCCAGAAGCGAAACAGTTTCATCAAGTGGCTTTGACACTTGGAATTATTCCTTGATTTGCTTTTTGCTAATTTCCCTTCCCTGCTCCAGGAGGGTCGGGATTGAAGCACCGCTGTTCTTCAGCAGGGCTGTCTGAGGTCAGACAGAGCCTCTGCTCCCAGCCCAGCCCCTCCAGGCTTTGTGGGGACAAATGCTCTGGTAGGACAAGGGTGGATGGTTTTAAGCTGCAGTGGGGTTGATTTAGGCTGGATATTGGGAAGGAATTCCCAATTCCTGTGAGGCTGGGCAGGCCCTGGCACAGGGCACCCAGAGCAGCTGTGGCTGCCCCTGGATCCCTGGCAGTGCCCAAGGCCAGGCTGGCCAATAGCTGGAAAAAGTTGGAACGAAGGTGGTGAGCTCCAGAATCACCGGATAAACTTCACATCAATCCTTGATGATTTCATACACTTTTTTCCCCCCATTTAATTTTAGCTTTCCTTTATTTAAAAAAAAATTCTGTTTAGAGACTTAGAGAAAATTCTGAAAAAAAAAAAGCCAGCAACTCAAACCCTACCAATTTTCCTGAGGAGCAGAGAGTCTGATTCCAGCTCAAGGGAACAAAAATTTTGTAGAAGGTGGAGATATTTTGATCCAGAAAAGGACCAGGGTGATCTGTCTAATGAGCACCAGAACAACAAGTATTGCTCATGGAAAGATCTTTCCTCAGGTTGTGAAGTTTAGGGAACAACACAAATTAAACCTTCTCAAAAACAGTCCATTCTTAGAGATATCAGGAGTAAGCCAGTAACAGAACTCAGAAAAATCAAACAGTTTTTTCTTACATCAGATAATCACAAATTGACACTCCTTGAATCATTAGAAACACAAACACAGGTTATTTCAGAAAAAAGCTAAAAGGAGGTAAGAAAATGAAAAGAAAATTTGGGTTTAGGTTTTAGTTTCTTGGTTTTCCAGTAGAAAATGAAATTTTCAAAGACCTGAAATCTTTTCCATGAACACTTCTGCACAATCACTAGGCTATGTTTTGTGAAAATAAAAGCTGTAATGATTTTTTTTAAATTTCCCATTTGCACCATATCTTTGGGGGCTCAGTTTGGGAGGAATCAGCTTTCTGGAGAGAGGACTTGGGATATTTGGACCGTCCTTAGGGCTGGGAATGGATCCTTAATGCCAGAAGCTGAGTCCCGGCTTGGAGGTTCAGGAGCCGGACCCACCCCCAGAAGGGGCAGAGGAGCTCCCAGCCCTGATGGGGTTGTTAGAGTTGGGATGTTCCTGGACACAAGGAACACTCATAGACACGAGGGATGCTCCTGGACAACACAAGGGACAGTCCTGGACACGAGGGATGCTCCAGGACACAAAGCCGTGTGTGGAAGCACCAGGGGTGTCCCCCACGGAGCCAAGTTGCTCTGATTTAAGCCCTTCCACCCTGCTCGGGTTTTTGGCAGCCCCGGCGTGGCCTCGCTCCCCCCGCGGGCCCCTCGGGCCGCTCCCAGGAGCTGAGCGAGCCGCGCTCCTGGCGGGGGGATTGAAGCAGCACGCCGAGC
>NW_005054504.1:342863-348861 GCF_000277835.1 Geospiza fortis | reverse complement strand
GCTGCAGGGGGAGCCGGGGCTCTGCAGGAGGATCCGGGGCTCTGCAGGGAGATCTGGGGTTCTGCAGGGGGATCCGGGGCTCTGCAGGGAGATCTGGGGTTCTGCAGGGAGATCTGGGGCTCTGCAGGGTGACCCGGGGTTCTGCAGGGGGATCTGGGGCTCTCCAGGGATATCCAGGTCTGCTCAGAAGGCATCGCTGCCTTCTCCTTGCCCCCGGCTCCCCTATGACAGTGTTGGCCTCCCAGGCTGCTCTGCCCCCTCCTGCTGCCAGGGGCCAGCTCTGCTGCAGGATTTGGGGTCCCGGGTGTGGGTTTTGGTGTGATGGGCCCCAGCCAGCAGCCAGCCCGGGGATGGGCCCTGCTTCCCATCAGCAGACACTCTGCAAGTGAACTCAACACGCTGCAGACCCCAGAACTGTCTGTGCTCACCCCAAGGTGTCCCCACTGCGTGCTGGGGATCCCTGAGCCCCTGTGGGGTGCAGGCACTGCGGGCACACAGAGGGAGCTGTGTCCCTCCCAGGGTGGCCCTGGCACTGCAGCTCCGGGCGCTGCCGAGGGCCGAGCGGGGCAGGGAGCAGCAGGTGGGGCTGGGAATGCACCTCAGGTACCCCACGGGGAGCCCTCACAGGGACACACGGACACCTGGACACATCTGGATTCTGAAGCCAGATCCCCCACAGGGTGAAGCACCCCCATGCCCAGCTCCACGTGTGACCCCCCAACCTCAGGGGGACCTGCTGGGCACCAGCCAGGCCCCCTCCACCCCCTCCTGTCTGAGCTGAACAAGCACACGGGGAAGCACAGTGTCTGTGTGTCCCACAGAGCATCCGTGTGTCCCACAGGGCGTCCGTGTGTCCCACAGGGTGTCCGTGTGTCCCACAGGGTGTCTGTGTGTCCCACAGGGCGTCCGTGTGTCCCACAGGGTGTCCGTGTGTCCCACGGGGTGTCCGTGTGTCCCACAGAGTGTCCGTGTGTCCCACAGGGGCTGACCGGCCCTGCCCAGGGCGCTGGCACAGCGGGTCCTTGCTCCCAGCTGCAATCCCCGTGTCCTGGGCTTAGAACCACTCAGCTCCCCCTGGGAGACACTGCTGCCCTGAGGAGGTGCTTGGGGTGGATGTGGCCAGCAGAGTCCCTTCCAACCCTGCCCTCAAGAGCTGCGTGAGGAGGAAGGTCTGTGTGAGAGCTGGGGTAGCAGGGTGGGAGCTTTCCCCTGAATCCTCCGAGGAATGGGAATTGTGTCCAGCACAGAGGCAAATCCTTCCCCACTCACTGCCCTGGAACCACATTTGCCTCCAGTGCCTCTCTCCGTCCTGCACTGGGCACACGGTCAATGCTGGAGGGACTCCCCATTCCCTCTGATCCCAGGGATAGCCCTGGGCGTGGCTCCCCCTCCCTGCTCTCCTGCGGCTCACCCAGAGGCAGGAGATGTCCTTTTGCAGCTTTCCCCACTGGCTGCTGGAGCCATGGCTCTCCATTTGTGAGCTGGAGGCGAGCGTTCCACGCCATCCAGCAGCCACTCCTGGGCCCCCTGGCCCACACCATACCGGGGGTTCACTCCAAGGTGGGAACTTCTGGGATAAGACCCCTCTGAGTCCTCAGGGTCACATCTCCAAGTCCTGGCAAAGGCTGAGGAGGTGACAAAGGTTCCTGCAGCACCTGCTGGGCTCATCCTGAGGATGATCCCAGAGCTTCCCCCTCTGGGTGCAGGGACAGCATCCCAGCCACCCGTGCTGGATCCCCATGCAGGGAGGGGCAGGGGGGACTTGATGGCAGGGAAAGGGGCTTCATTTGGGCCAATTATTCTCAAACTGAGGCAGAGGAAGCCGTCATTCTGGCGTTTCCTTTTTTCCCCCTCTTTTTCCATTTGTTGTGTGTGTTTTTTTCGCACTCTGGCAATGGCTGAATATCACACAAGTGCCCTGTCAAGAGATATATTCAATAAACACTTGACACCCAAGCTCAGGAATACATGGCCCGTGGCAAACATGAATTATTCAAATGGAAATCAAGATAATTTTGCTTCTAACTCAGAAAACCAAGACTCTCTCTTTCCTTCCTTATTTTTCCTCTCTTTCTCTCCTCATTTTCTTCCTGTTCTTTCTTTCTTTTTATTTTCTTAGCATTTATTTCTTATTCTTTCTTTCACCTTCTTCCTCTTGCTGGAAAGCCTCCCCACACTCATTTCCAGGGAACTCACTTTGCTGAATGAGCCAAGGTGAGGGCCAGGAGGAACCTCCTTTGGATGAGGAGATCCTCTATCTGTTTGTGCCCTGGAGCTGCTGGATCCCTTTGCAAGGGGCTTGGGATGGTGGGACCAGGTGTGCTGGAGGTGCTGCGGCAGTGGGATCTTGGATCATCCAGCCAAAAACTCATCTGCCAGCCCAACACTGGTGATTTGGGAGAAGCTGGTGCCACAGCTGCTCTTTGGGATGCCTTTCCTGCCTGCCTGGGCCTTTCCTTTGCCCAGGTCTGGGGTGGGAGCTGGTTGGGATGGGCTGGGCAGGTGGCAGGAGGTGTTGGGGGTGCTGGGATTTGCCTGGGGATGTCTCCTCAAGGAGGAGCTGGGTGGGCTCGTGGGAGCTGGGATTAGCAGTGGGACTGGAGAGCTGGAAGGATGCAGGACAGGGCCACAAGGCAGGGATGAGGGTGATGAACAAGGCTGGAGGAAGGCAAGGGGCCTCTCTCCACTTCCTCTCCCTCTCTCATTCCATACCAACCCAGCCCTCAGCCCACCAGCTCCAGGTGGGACCAAAGGCTCCTGGAGGCTTTTCCTGAGCCTGGGGCTCACCGAGCATGGGAAGAGCCAGAGGTGACTCTCAGGAAGGCTTTGGGAAAGGGCTGCCTTGGCAAGAGCCGTGGGCAGCACAGGGGACATTGTCCTCTTTCCTGCCCCTGTTTGCAAGGTCTCTTTCCAGCTGCCCATGGATTTCTCCTCCTCACACTGATGGAATATTGGCCTCTGCACTGACTCAAATGTGGAGTGAGGTTCTTCCCTGGATCAAAACCAGAACTGAAAGAGTTTTCCTGTGGGCAGAAACTCACTGGCTTTTGATATGGAGCTTGGAAGCCTCAAGGAACAAGAGGAACTGCTCAAGGCAGCACTTCAGGGCTCTGCAGGCTTGGGGATGGGCACACACAGTGACACACATGTCACAGTGCTGGTCCCCCCTGTGTTCTCAGAGCAGGTCCCACCAAGAGTCTGCAGTGCCTTAGGACTCACAGGGGCTGCAAGATGGGGCAGAGGATGGGTCAAAGCAATCCCACCAGCAGTCCATGATATCCCAATCCCACCAGCAGACCAAGGTGGCCTCTGTTCCACCAGCAGTCCATGGTGTCCCAATTCCACCAACAGCCCATGGAATCTCAATCTCACCAGCAGTCCATGTTCCTTGAGGCTTCCAAGCTCCATATCAAAAGCCAGTGAGTTTCTGCCCACAGGAAAACTCTTTCAGTTCTGGTTTTGATCCAGGGAAGAACCTCACTCCACATTTGAGTCAGTGCAGAGGCCAATATTCCATCAGTGTGAGGAGGAGAAATCCATGGGCAGCTGGAAAGAGACCTTGCAAACAGGGGCAGGAAAGAGGACAATGTCTCCTGTGCTGCCCACGGCTCTTGCCAAGGCAGCCCTTTCCCAAAGCCTTCCTGAGAGTCACCTCTGGCTCTTCCCATGCTCGGTGAGCCCCAGGCTCAGGAAAAGCCTCCAGGAGCCTTTGGTCCCACCTGGAGCTGGTGGGCTCAGGGCTGGGTTGGTATGGAATGAGAGAGGGAGAGGAAGTGGAGAGAGGCCCCTTGCCTTCCTCCAGCCTTGCTCATCACCCTCATCCCTGCCTTGTGGCCCTGTCCTGCATCCTTCCAGCTCTCCAGTCCCACAGCAGTCCATGGTGTCCCAATCCCACAGCATTCCATGGTGTCCCAGTCCCACCAGAGTTCCATGGTGTCCCAATCCCACAGCATTCCCTGGTGTCCCAGTCTCACAGCGTTCCATGGTGTCCCAATCCCACAGCAGTCCATGGTGTCCCAATCCCACAGCAGTCCATGGTGTCCCAGTCCCACCAGAGTTCCATGGGATCCCACCTGCCAGCTCCTGGCAGACCCTCAGAGCAGGTAGGACAGGGAAGACCCTTCCCTCCCTCGAGGCTGTTCATTCCTTGACTGCTCCCCTTCCTCCCTTCCCTGGGAACACCCCCTGGGCAGGAGGAGGCTCCATCCATCTCCATCCTTCCTTCCTCTGCCGTTCTCCAAGGCTGCTGGCAGGGCTGGAGCTTCCCTCTCCCGGTGAATGGCCGTGGTTGCTTGTGAGGTCGGGACTGGCTGTCAGCCAGTCCCAGCCCAGCAGAGGGATCTAATGGCCCCGGCGCCAGGCACTCGGAGGCAGGAGAATGTGGGTCAGCAGTGACGGCATCTCTCGGAAAGCTGGGGGTGGAGAACACAGGGGGACCATCATTTAAATTTGGAGAGGAGCTAACTGGAAATTTGGGCCATCAGTGGAGTAATGGGCCGAGAGGAAGAGCTGGGATATTAATAGAGCTGGTTTCTGTAAGAGCTGGAGCAAGCAAGGCATGGACAGCCACAGGAAGTGTCCTGGCAGGAGCAGGCTGGGACTCCCGGGGCACCGGGACCATCCACTGGGACCTCCATGGAAAACCTCCCCCTGCATCCCAGGAGCCCAGCAGGCCTCTCATCCTGCTCCACACCTCCACGCCTCCTCCATTCCATCCTGACTGCTCCTGCCTCCCAGCCACAGATATCATCCCAAGAAACCCTTGGAGAAACCCCAGTGGGTTCATGGGGACCTCTCTGGAGCTTGGTGTGGGTCCCACTTGTCCCTCCCTGCCCGGCTGCTGGTGCCATCCGAGCCCCGTTCCCTCCATCCGCAGCCCCGAGGGCTTTCCATGGCAAACCAGGGGGATGCAGCATCCCCAGCCAACTTTGGGTTGACTTTGTAGATGAAGATCTTGGGCAGCCTCTGCCTGCTCGTTGTCTGGGAGCCCAGGGGGACTTTGGTGTCTCCATCCTTGGAAAGGTTCAAACTCCACTGCACAAACCTGCCCTGCCTGGCCCTGCTCCAAACAGGGAATTGGGCTGGAGGCCTCATGTATCCCTTCCAAACCATAGAACCCATGGATGCTTTGGTTTTGAAGGGACCTCACAGATCACTGACTTCCCATCCCCAAATCTGGAACTCCAAACCCCTTTGGAGGGCAAAGGACCTGCAGACACAGCTCCCCAGCGAATTCCCTCTTCCCAGGGGTCTCTGTGTTTCCTGCAGGGCTGGAGGAGCTGCAGGAGCTGAATATGGATGAGGAGGGCAGGGAGAAAGGCAGGGGGTGTTCCCCTTGTTAAATATTTACCATCCCAGGCGGGTGATGTGACATTTCCTACCCTCCAGGAATTCCTACAGACTGGCAGGGTTGCCCAGAGAGGAGCAGGGCTCTGTCCCAGCCTTGTCCGAGCAGCAGAACCTTGTCCCCAGGTCACAGGGGCCATTCCCAGGGCACTGAGTGTGCCCATCTTGGCACGGAACCCCAGGATCATTGAGGCTGGAAAAGATCTCCAGGATCATTGAGTCCAAGCTGTGCCCAATGCCCACCCTGTCACCCAGCCCAGAGCTCCGAGTGCCACATCCAGGCATTCCTTGCACACCTCCAGAGATGGGGACTCCACCACCTCCCCGGGCAGCCCCTTCCAATGCCTGACCACCCTTTCCATGAAGAAATTCCTCCTGGTGTCCAACTTGAATCTTTCCTGGTGCTGCTTGAAACACTAAAAATGGAGAAGACCGTGAGAGGCTGCATGAGCCGGGACTATGAATTCTTTGCAGACACCTCTGCTGCTGGAGCCCCTCTGTGTCCCTCCCAGTCCTGTCCATCCACATCCCCCTCACCATCCTCAGCCAAGGTCTGACCCTCCTGAGGGACAATCCCTGCTAGCTGGGGCCAGCATCCAGCACCTTCAAGCCATGGAAACATCCTTGACAAGAGCAAAACCTTCTTTTCCTG
>NW_005054504.1:337588-342849 GCF_000277835.1 Geospiza fortis | reverse complement strand
TGCTGAAAAGCTGAGGAAAACACTCCCTTTGAGGCACTGACAGAGAAATTTGGGCTTCTTATATAAAACAAACCCACAGCACGGGGCACAAACCCGTTTTCCAGCAGAAAGTGCACATTCCCACCCTGAAAGTGGGCTAAAGCCAGCCCAGTTACACAATGGGAAGGGCTCAGGTAGTGCCTGGCTGCAGCTGCATTTGATACCCTGCGAGGGCTGCGGGAGCATCAGCCCCAGCTCCTTCCCTCGCTCAGGCAGCCCATCAAATATTTACTGGGCTGCCATAGGCAATTACATTAGAGGAGATAGTTAAACACCCCCTACCCCAGGGCACCCCCCTGCAATGTAAATCAAACAAATTGGACTCTTTTCACAATTGACACACACGATTTTACTTACTGTAAATAATTTAGTATTAAAAAGTCGAGCTACACTTTGCCCCATCTGGATTTTCTTTTCTCCCTCTCTCTCTCCCGCTCCACGGACTCCAGGTTCCTAATGCAGGAGATGGAGTGCAGGAATTTTGCTGCCTGGGTGAGCTGTTAGAAGATTCCCATTTCCTAATGGAAGAAACCACGCTCAGGAAAGCTGTGAAGTTGCCCATTTAAAAGCGGCAGAGATGTTCCAGCTAACAAAGGATGGGAGGGATCCCTCCCTCCGGAAGGAGCTGAGTCTATTGCTGGTTGGCATCTCCTGGGGTCACAGCAATCTCCTATAAAAGTTGGCTGAATGGTTGCACTTTTTAATTAAAAGCCATCTTTCCTGATTAGGCTCAGTGGGGTTTTAATAAGGATTTTTACAAGCTGGATCTGTTGGCCAGCACGGATCATCTTTCTCTTACACCTCAAGTGCAAGACCTGCATTAAACGCCCTGCTCTTCTGGCTGGGAAGGGATCTCATCCTCATTAGGAGCTATTCCTGCATTTTCCTCCAGAAAGAGGCATTTTGGAAGTGTGGTTTTTCACACCACGCCTTGGCACCGTGGCTGGAGGGGCTCAGGAGCTGTGGGGACATGGGTCACTGGTGGCCCTGCTGAGGAGTGGTTGGACTCAAGGATCTGAGAGGATTTTTCCCACCTCAATGATTCCATGGTTCTGTGATGTCTGCTCCTAATTCCAGCGCACAATTTGGTCTCTGTTGAGTTTTCCATAACGCCACCATCTGTCCCCTCAGGTGTCACTTCAGCCTGTCGAGGTCCTGTTCTTGACCCCACACCACGTTTAGCCCAGTGTGGGAGGAATGTTCTTCCCAATGCCACGGGCTTGTCTCAGGAGCGAGCCAGACTTTAATTGAGTTGAAAAGCTCCTGGGCCTGGATTTTCCATTCCATTCCTGCACTCCATCAGCTGACTCCAGCCACCCCCAGTCCCAGTGCACGGGCCTCTGGCAGGTAGTGCCACTTCCCCATTTCCTGACAGAACCAATTTTCATCAGAAAACACCAATTCCAATGAGATCGAAGCATTTAATCCCCCAACATGTTAATTTTGACAGCTGGCTCCTCCCTGGGGCTCCCACAGAAGGCTGTGGGTCGTGGGGGATGTGATGTGCTCACTGGAGACTCGGCCTGGGGCAGCCGGGACCATCCTGGCCGAGCAGCTCCAGGGGCTGGGATGGCTCCTGGAGTCAGAATTCGAGGCTGAAAATTCCAAATGCACCAGAAATCCACCCGTTTTGGCTTCTTCCACCTGCTCAGGCCCTGTGCAGGAGCACAAGGAAAAGGGAGGGAGGACCAAGTGGGGCAAGGCCGTCCATGCCCTGATCTCTGTATCACCCCACATGAGGTTTTCCAGGAGCAGCCCCGACAGCCAGGGCAGGTGTGGAGCTGTGCTTAATGTCTGGTGTGACACCTGCCCTGGCCACCCACCAGCACTGTCCCCCACTGCTGGGAGATGAGCCTGTGCCAGGCTGGGACGGCTGAGCCCAACCTCCCCTGGCGAGCAGCGAGTGGCGGCGGTCGCTGGGGGCAGAGCCATTTCCAGGCAGCCCAGCTGTCTGCTCGGGATGCACCAAGCCGCGTCCCTTTCGCAGGATCCTCTCGCGGAGCCCTGGAAAGCCGCGTCCCCCCTGCTCCGCTCCGGATTGCTGGAAGCTGTTAATCGCCGCCCGTGGGTTTAATTGGGAGCGAGAACACACAGACCCCATTAAAGCCCACGAGGGTGCCAAGGGCTCTCGCTCAGGCACAAATGAAGGAGCAATCAAACCCACTTAGGTAATAAAAACAGCTGGAGTCTGCAGGCAAGTGCCTGAGGCAGCGAGGCACATGGCAGGGCTGCGATGGAAAACACCGGCAGCGGGCAGGGCTGCGGGGCTGGGGGGCTGCGGGCAGGGAGCCAGCCTGCGAAATTACGGGGCATCCTCAAAAGGCAACGGAGAGATGGAGCTTCTCGAGCTCACACCTCGCTGGAGAGTGTGTCCAGCATTGTTTTTCCAGTGGGAATGAGAAGCCAGAGGCCCTGGGCACTGGCTGTAGGGGTCATGATTCCCAAAATATTCTTGCCCTGTCGGCTCATTTGCCGTTCCATGGCACAGAACCACAGCACACAATGTGAGGAGACTCCAGGCTCTTCATTTCTCCCCTGGGATTTATTTCAGAAAGGGTCCCCAAAGCCACTGACCAGGCTGAGGTTCCAGCTCTTAGCCTGGAAGCTGCAATCATCCTGCAGGGAATTTGTTTTCCAAAGACTCAGATCTTGAGGGTCTTTGTTCAGTGCTTTGTTCTCATAGGAAGGATCCTGACTTTCCTCTATTTAATTCCGGTTCCAGTGAAGCATTTCCTGCTTCACAGGGGTTGCTGATATGGATGGGTGGGAGAGGTGGGTCTGGACTATTCCAGTTTTTGGATCAGCTAGGGAGGAAAGCTGGAACAGAAGTTAAAAGGCTCCAAGGAGCATTGCAGAGCTGTTCCATCTTAGTCCAGAGAGCCAGAGCAGAGCACTGGCAGTCCCCTGGAGGTTCATCCCACTCCATGGAAATGCCAATACTCAGCTGCCCAGGGCTAAAGCAACAACTGTGGAAGTGTTTGAGGTGTTTGTGATTATCACTGCTGTAGAAACATCTCCTTGTGTGGTGTTTCCACATCTTTGCACAAAGACAGGAGGGTTTTCCTTGTTTTTCCCTGCCCAGGAGGAGCCTGATAAATCCCAGCTCGACCCAGAGGTTTGATATGGAGGCACTGGTCTCTTCCCCTCTGGGAGCAGCCCAGATCCACAGTGGAGGAGGTGTGGAAGGACGAGCTCATCCATGGAACGGGGCTGGGAGGGGGTTCTTGATGTCCCTGTGGTGTCCCTGTGTTTGAGTGTCAGTGCCAGAGCCCAGAGGTGCATTCAGGGATCCTCCCTGAGTGTCCCTTGCTCAAAACGTTCATTGTCAGGACAAAGTTCAGGGCAGGATGCTCAGGGCTGCCACAGGAAAAGAGCAAAGGCTGGGTGGTTTGGAAAAGTCTGCTGGCACACGGAGGGATGGGAAGGAGGGAATGCTGTTTACTTCAACTGATCCAATTTTCCTACATGAGCAGCAGTGAAATGCAGCTTGGCACAGGTTTGCTTCCTTGGGGAGAGTGAAATCCAGGGCCAGGAGCTGAACTGCTCTGTCCAACCTTCCCTGAGCTGCTGAAATGCAGAAAATGAGGAAAAGTGGGGTAGAGGGGCCACCAAGAAGAGCCCAGCAAAAGGAACTGTGGAATATCCTGAGACAAAAGTTCCCCGAGTCGAGAGAGAATCCACAAACCCAGCTGGAGGGGAGAGATCCCACCACAGAGCACCAGGAAGGGACAATTCCCCTCCTGAGGAATTCTGCTGGAGCCTCAGTAGAGCTTTCCAGCCTCCAGACTCCTCTGGCCACCAGCTGATCCTGCAGCTCTCCAGGAGCAGAGCGGAGGCCGTGGCTCAGAGCTGTGCTGGCAGCAGGAGAAGGGAAGAGGCTCTTGAGCTGCTGCCCCAGGAGAGCCGGAGCATCCTGGCAGGGCTGGCTGTCCCTGGCACTGGGGGATGCTGCAGGAAGGGCTGGCCATGTCTCAGGCCACCAGGGACAGTGACAGGGCCTCCCTGGCAGCACCTTGATGCTGGTGCAGGTTTTTCTCCAGGGGGATTTTTCTGGAGTCAGGATTCAGCCCTGGGGACTCTCCCCCACCCCTCTGCATGAGCCAAGGGCTGCACGGGGCTGGTTTGGGGGACTTCCATGGTGGGTGTGGGCATGGTGGGCATCACCAGACACAGTGATTGCGCCTTTCAGTCTCCTATCACTGGATCTGACCTTCCCCTGGGCAGGCCCAGCACCAAGGAAATGTCTCTCGTGGTTCCCTCGTGTCCCTGCCCACGGCAGGGGGCTGGAACTGGATGATCTTTCAGGTGCCTCCCAGCCCAACTCACTCTGTGATCTTTTTGGGGATGGTTCAGCCTCTCAGGTAAGGTGGGGATCAGGTCATGGGGTCAGGTCAGGATTTTCCTTTCCCTGTGACACTCGCTGACCATGTCTGTCCTGACACCTGGCAGGATCCCCAGGAGAAGGGACTCAGAGGATGCTGTGCTCGGGCTCTGTGGAGAAGAGTGGCGAAGGGAGCAGGAAACAGATCCTGCCCCTGACTCTGGAACAGCTGCTCCGTGCACCAAAGCCATCGAGGCTGGGTTTTGGGGCTGGAGAAGCACACCTGGTTCCCTGGAGAAGTTTGCTCTGAGCACGGGACCCTCCTGTCCCCTGTCACCCCAGGCACTGGGATTCCTCCTTGGCTGCCCCCTGCTCTGGGCTGCTGGGGCTGTCACGCTCCTCGTGCACCTTTGAGAGCTTCTGGGGGGGCTGCAACGCCCCCACCCCCTGATCCAGCAGTGCAACCAAACTCCACTGCAGCGCTGGCAGGAGCTGGCCTTGGTGGCAGGGAGGGAACGGGGGAGGGAAACGCCGCGGGCTGTGGGGAAAGTCGCGTGGACGGGTGAGTGCAGGGGCAGCGGTGAGCTGGAGGATGGAGAGGCTGCACAGACAGGCGTGGAGCCCGTGGGACTCTGCACTGGAGGATTTGGGGAACGAGTCAGGGAGATTCACTGAAGCAGGGGAAAAGAAAGTTGGTGAAACTTTTCTTGATTTCTTTGTCTTTATGATTTTTGACCCAAGGTTCTTCCCTTCAAAGGGAGAAGGGGAACGGCTCCTATTCAGGCCCGGGTTCCGGGCTGCTCTGCTCCCCAGATCCCCCCGGGGGACCAGCCCGGAGCCGCGGGCAGGGCTGGACGGGAGGTGATGCCCCCCCGAGCAGACGCGACGAGGGGGGACAGGA
>NW_005054504.1:333140-336204 GCF_000277835.1 Geospiza fortis | reverse complement strand
CCCGAGACGGAGACGGGCCCGCGGGAGCTCGAGTCCTTCGCCGAGCGCTTCAAGCAGCGGAGGATCAAGCTGGGGGTCACGCAGGCGGACGTGGGCTCGGCGCTGGCCAACCTGAAGATCCCGGGGGTGGGCTGCCTCAGCCAAAGCACCATCTGCAGGTTCGAGTCGCTCACCTTGTCCCACAACAACATGGTGGCCCTCAAGCCCATCCTGGAAGCGTGGCTGGAGGAGGCGGAGAGGGCGCAGCGGGAGAAAATGACCAAACCCGAGATCTACACGGGGGGGGACAAGAAGCGCAAGCGCACGTCCATGTCCTCTTTCAGGGAAGAGCACTCAGTGTTGCCTTTTTTGCATGTTCAGATTAATCCACATTTTGAATAACAGGGTGACTAGCAGGAAAGCTGTCCTTGGTTGTTGATGATGCCTAAAGAAGTAGAGATGTTTGAAAATTGCAAAGAGCAATCCACTTTGCATAAATGTGTGCAAAACTGATCAGTGATTTTTATTTTAAGTAGATGAAATATTATGAGTGTTTCTTTGCTACATAGATTTCCTTTCTCATTTTCCCTTTTTCTGTGTGTCGGCTTTTTTTTTTTTTTTTTTTTGGGTTAAAAAATTGGGAAAAAACCAACCAACCAACCAAAAAAAAATAAAAAGAAAAAAAAAAAGGAAAAAATAAACTTTAAAATAAAGGGAAACACGCCCAAAGCAAAGTGAACAGTTTGGTGCCTGCTCCTCACCCCTGGGCAAAGTGGCCCCGCTGTTCTGACTGGTACAGACTGCTTTTGTAGATAAAACTGGAGGAAAAAAAAAAAGATGGAGAAAAAGGAAAAAGACAAAACGAAAAGGCCAAGGGGGAAGTTTGGGGGTGCCCGGAGTCGGGGCAGCAGCAGCGAGAGCCCGGTGGGTCTTTGTCACAGCTCCTCCCGGCTTGGGGGCCGTGGCGCCGCTCACTCCTCTGTGTCCGCTCCTCTTCTTTAAAAAAAAAAAAAAATTAAAACAAGGAAAAGAAATGAGAAAGGAAACGAGCTGGAAGCCAGCTGTAAAGCCGGGGTGCTCCCCGCCGCCAGGGTCCCTGCACACCCACGCACACACACGCACCTGCATGGTTTTGTTCTTTCCCCTGCCCCCCGCAAACCCATCGCGTTTTTGCAGTACCATTTCTGTTTCTACCTCATCGGCTAAATTGAAAAAAAAAATAATTAAAAGGATAAAAAAAGGAGAAAATATTAAAAAAGAGAAAAAAAATTGGCCCGTCCCTGGAGTCGCGGTTTATTCGGGGAAATGGAGATTTATTTTGCGTTGGTTTCACTCCAACCGTTCGATTTCTGTATGGTTTTCACTGTATAAAATCCTAAGCTTCGACAATCACGTCTTTGGGGCTCAGCGGAGCGGCGGGAGCGGCCCGAGGCAGCGGGGACGGAGCCCGGCCCGGCCTCGGGGCGGCTGCCTCTGCGCATAGGGAACTCTGCACTTTCGAAGGCAAGAAAACTCTTATTTTTTCCCCCTTTCCTTTGCATATTTAATAGAGAAAAATGCCTCCTTTTGTTTTCTTTTTTTTTTTCTTTCTTTTTTATTTTATTTTATGAATTAAAGGAGATTTCGTTCCGCTGTGTGTGTGCTGAATGAAATTTTGGTGTCTGTGTACGCTGCAGCATTTCAAATAAATCATGCACGTTTTACCTCACCCTCCTGCCTCCTGCACTTACTGCGGCTCCGGGGTGCCCGGCGCTCCTTTCGCGGGACTCCCGGGCCGGTGTCCCGGGGGGATGGGCACGGACAGAACGGCCCGGGGGGCAGAACCGGGGGGTGCTGGCTCCCCTCCGGCCATCGCGGCCGTTTTGGCCCTTCCCTGCCCGGGGGTCTCGCCCGCAGCCCGGGGGTCGCTCCCGCGGCCCGGGGTCGTTGCGGCGCTGCCCGCAGCATCGGGAGTTGCCCCCCTGAGCCCGCAGCCCGCGGGGGGACACCCCCGGGTGCCCCTGTCACCCCGAGGTGCCCCTGTCACCCCCAGGTGCCCCTGCCACCCCCCGGCTCCGAAAGGGACATTCACCCTCTCCCGGCTCCGCTTCCCAAACTTCAACTCCCGGCGGGTGGGACCGGGGCTCCCCTCTGCCCTCCTGGATCAGAACCTGGCGGTTCTCTCCGTCCCCGGGACACGCCGGGAAAAGCGCTAAAACCAAGCGGTTTTTGTTGGTTTTCTTTGTTTGAGTTGTTTTTGTTTTGGTTTTTTGTTTGTTTGTTTGGGTTTTTGTTTGTGGGTGGTTTTTTATTGTTGTTTTGTTTTGTTTTGTTTTACAACTTGTTCGGGGGAAAAAAAAGAATCAAACGCGCGTCGTGGTGTTGAAGCCCGACAGCCGGGACGCTGCGGCTTTTACAGGAGAAAACCGAAGTAGAACAAGAAAAAATAAACTAGAATAAAATTAAATGAAATGAAATAAAGGGAAATGAAATACGATAAAGTGAAATAAAATAAAACGAAGTAAAATGAATGAAAGTGAACGAATGGAATGAAGCGAAATAAAATAAAACCAAAACCAAACAAGCAAACAAAAACCATAAAACAAACCAAACAAAGATACAAACAAACAAACCCTTAAAACTCCACAAAGAAGTAAGAAAAACAAACAAAAAGCAAACAAACAAACAAACGAAAAACACCAGAAAGAAAAAAAAAAGAAAGAAAGAAAAGAGGGGAAATTGTGCGGCGCCCGAAATAACTGTCAGAGGAGTTGCTGCACCCGGGCGAGCGGGCCCAGCTCGGCGGTGGCCGGCAGAGCCCTGCCTGCCCTGCCTGCCCTGCCTGCCCTGCCCGCCCTGCCCGCACCCTGCGATTCCCGCAGCCCGTCCCGCACATCCCTCTTTATTCCCGGGCTCTTCCCAAAGCCCATCCCTTTGTTCTTGCGCTCCGTCCCTGTTTTCTCCACGCAGCGAAAAGCGCATTTTCATAAATAGACCTTGGCCGAGCGCTGCCGATGAAACTTTAATGAGGCGGGATGCTGAGTGCTGCCCGGGGGGGCCCGGACCGGCTCCGCGCAGCATTAGCGGGGCCCCGGCCCCCCCTTCC
>NW_005054504.1:328572-332780 GCF_000277835.1 Geospiza fortis | reverse complement strand
GGGATTGATCCTGCTGCTGCCGCTGCTCCTCCTTGTCTTGGTCCTGCTATTACCCTGCTCCAGCTCCTGTCCCTGCTCCAGCTCCTATCCCTGCTCCAGCTCCTACTCCTGTTTCTGCTCCCATTCCTACCTCGGTTACTGTTCCTCCCCCTGCTCCTATTCCTACTCCTGCTCCTGCTCCTGCTCCTGCTCCTGCTCCTACTCCTCTTTCTGCTCCTGCTCCAGCAGTCCCCACTATGCCCAGGCCAGCGTGAGCCTCCAGGATCCTCAGGGAAAAGCCTGGCAGGAGGTGGAGAAGGGCCCCCTGTGCTTCCCCCGCCCCCTGCTCCCGAGCAGCCACTCCTGGGCACAGCTCAGGGAGAAGCTGCTGCTCCTTCGGGAGGCTCTGGCAGCCAGGACGCACCTGGGAGCAGGTCCCAGCCCTGGTCTGGTGTCTCAGGTCCTGTGTTCAGCTCCTGTTCTCCTGAGGGTCTCTCCTCCTGCACCAGGGCCCCAGCTGGGCACCCAAAAGGACCCAAATCCCTCCAAATCCAGGCTCTCTGCAGAGCACCTGGCACAGGGTGAGGTGAGGGAAGGAAAACAGACACACACAGGGGTGCCACGGGCACTCCCTGCTCCTGGGGCACCCCTGAGCCTGACACTGGACCCAAAAGAGAATTAAAGGAAGGGAATATTGACTGGAATAGACACCCCACTCTCACCCTGGCTTTTCATCTGAGGTTTGATGCATGAGCGAGGTTTGAGATGTTTCAGCTCTTTTGCTTCAGCAGCAGTTCCTCCTCTACAGGCACCTGCTAATCCAGCCCTGAGCTGGCCCAGAGCTCCTTCAGGAGGAGCTCAGCTCCAGCCACCTTTGAGGACTCGAGTTCTCATCTACCTGCAGGCTGGTGGGACTGAGGGCGTGGGCCAGGTCTTACCCCTTCCCCAGGGGCACCCTGAGAACTCAGAAATATCAACACCACCAATTCACCAGGGATTGGATAAAGATGCTTTGGGGACCTTCAGAGCAGGGATGCACAGATGAGTGGAGGACTCTGGGCTTCCAGTGAGGGGCACTGGAGAGGGACCAAGGAGCCTTTGTTGCAGTTCAGCTCTGATATCAACCTCTGATCTGGCTCAGGGCTTGGAGGCACCTTCATCACCTTCCAGCCTGCAAGGGTTCTGGATGGCCAGCTCAGGTGGAGGCACCAATAAACGGGGATGTGACAGCTGAGTCCCACCCCTGGTGCTGCAAAGGCTTCCCAAGGAAAGCTGCCCACCAGTTCTGGGCTGCTGGAGCTGTCAAACTCCAGTTCCTGGAGCTCTCCTGGCCACTGGTGCTCTCTCTCAGCCAGGATCTCTCTTGCAATCCAGTCATTGCTCCAAGCTGTTTCCCTCCATGTCTCGCGCTTTTGTGCTACTTCTTCCTGCTATAAAAGTCAAGACCCTCGAAGAATTTGGGCATCTAAACCCGTTGTGCTGAGATGTGACAGAGACATGGTCCAGGCCAGTGTGGCTGTGCCAGCACCACCAAAGTGTGCAGGGACGTGTTTAAAGCTATCCACGCTCTGCTGAGGTGGAGTATGTGTGAACAAATGTGGATGTGTTTGAAGAAATCCCTGGAGAAGCCCTGTCCCTCTTTTATCCTTTAGGATGGTGCATTCTTTAGGCTGTACAGCTGCTCTAGATCCCCTTCACCCCACTGGTCTCACAGGCCCAGGGCCCATCTGTGCTCCCCAGGCAGCAGGGTGACAGTGACTGGTGCCACCCCAACCCCTGTGTCCCGCTAAATCCCATGCTCAAGAGGTGATTTCCCCATTGGAAACAAGGGCAGGAACTCCCAGCCTGTCTGGGGACCATCAGTGGGCCCCATGTGTCCATCCAGGGAGCTCAGGGTGCTCACAGAGAGCTCTCAGAGGTGTGGGGAGGCTGCAGCAGCAGCAGGGACAGCAGCAGGCACTGCCTCATCCCAGAGGGATCCAGGCCAAGGGGAGGGATGCAAGGATCCCTGCTCAGAAATTACTGGCACGTCCCATCTTTGGGTCAGGAGCAGAGAGAAGGCTCCGTGTTCTTTAAAGGATCCCTGCCTTTGAAAGCTGGGCAGGTCCAGGCTGCGCCCACTCCAGACTTTCTTCTATTATTCCATGTGTTTTAGTGCAGGGCAGAGCAGATGTATTTTTAAAGATGCTTGGGGTAGGCTCTGTTCCACTACAGGGAAAAAAGGAGTAAAACCATCATCAGATTTCACTGAGCAGGGGGGAGGACAGCCAGGGTGAGGGGAACTCAGGAAAAAGGCTTGGGAAAGAGCTTGGGAAATGGAGCAGGGCATTCTGCGGGACACACCTGACAGCTGGCTGCAGGGTAGGGCAAGAGGAAATGGCCTCAGGGGAGGTTTAGGTGGGATTTTGGGGAAGTGTCTTCATGGAAAGGGCTGTCCAGCCCTGGCACAGCTGCCCATGGCGGTGGTGGAGATGCCATCCCTGTTGTGTGGATGTGGCACTTGGGGACACGGGGCAGTGCTCAGGGAACAGCTGGCGGGCTGTTCCAATCGAAGCCATGCCATGATCCCACAATCCCAGGGAAAAGGAGCAGCCATTATCCCCTTCCCCAGTGGATCTGTCGCCCTTCACAAGGACCAAGCCCTGGGTCAGGTGCAGCCGCCTGTGGTAGGAGCAGCTCCAGCCCTTGGCTGTGCAAAATCAGAGCTCCCTGCTCATCCCAGTGGCAGCGGGGAATGAGAGATCCTAATAAATTTACACATTTCTGGGTTTTTTTTACTTCTTTGGGCTTTTGTTTGTTTGTGTGGGTGGGGAGTGGTGGTGGTTTTTTTTTAGGTTTTTTTTTTGGTTGGTTGTTTTTTAGTAATTTGGTTTGTGTTAAAGAAATACTTCCAGAAATTTAAGCTTGTGCTTTTCCAGAGGCCTTTATCTCCCCATCCTTCACCTACAGAAACAGCCTCCTGCCCCATCAGCCCTCCCAGAGCCCTGCAGGAACAGCCCCTTGCTTTTGGCCATAAACCCTAAGGAGGTGCTGTAGGATTTGGCTTCGGATCTTTGGGGAAATCTGTGAGCAGGGAAACTCACAGGCAATTGCAGGAGCTTTGGGATCCTGGAGACAGAGGGACCAGAGGTAAAATCTCCATTTCATCTGCAGCACCTCACCAACACCTCCAGCAGCTGTAGGAAAATTGGAGCTCTCTGAGTGATGTGAAAGTATCAGCTAAGGACAGTGTTTTATTTGTCTCAGGCACAGGAGGGGTTTGGGTTCACACAAGGAAAAATCCGTGTGTGTGCCTGGAATCCTGCTCCACCACTCTGCCACTTCCAGCTGCTGCCTGGCAGCCGCAGGGAGCTGTTCCAGAGCTGCTCCAGGGAAGCAGCCTCGAGCTCAGGGAACACTGCCTCATCCCTCCCCAGCTCCAGGATGTGCTTCCAGGATAAATTGTGGAGCAGGGCCGTGTTTGCCTCTCCTGCAAAGCAGAGGAAACACCTGCTGGCCTTGCAACAGCACAGGGGAGTATCCACCACACTGGATCTGTGATCTATCCAGGCTTTGAAAAAACTCCCATCACTAAGAGAGATCTTCAGGGCAGAATTTTCCCGTTGTTTATCAATATTTGCACCATGTCCAGAGAGATCAGCATTCCAGACCCTCAGATTAGGAAGGACTAATTCATCATCCCCTTTCAGCTGGGTCAGGGTGCCACTGGTGGCAGTGGGGGTTCAGGGCAGCAATGCTGCACTCCTGGCACCACCCAAATCAGTCAGTGTTTTTTGGGAGGCCCCTTCCCTCACCCCGAGTCACACCAGGAGTGAGTCTGTTCCCTCTTGTACCTTCCCCTTCCACCTTCTGCCTCCAGCCCCTCCACCATCTCTCCTGCTCTTCCCTCCTCCCTCCTTCCCAGGCAGCTCTGTCTGTCTGTCTGGGCAGTCTGTCCTCACACCTGGTCCCACCCAGCTGCTCAAGGATCCTCTCACCCCTCACCTGGTCCAGCCCAGCTCCTGCAGCACTCGGGCTCTGGACCAGCCCATTCCACGGGGGATTGTGGCCGCGTGTGCCAGGCTGAGCACGGCTCCTTTTCTCCTTCCCTCTCTCCCGGCCCCCTGGCACGGGGGACTCTCCTGTGGGGTTCCCTCCTGCAGGAAGGGCCACGGCTCCTCCAGAGGGGCCCTGCGGGCAGAGCTGCCCCCGGTGGTGCTGGGTGTGCCCGGGCCCGTCCGCTCCCACAG
>NW_005054504.1:327164-328101 GCF_000277835.1 Geospiza fortis | reverse complement strand
CGCCCTGCCCGGCTCTCCACCGCCGCCGTGCCCGGCTCTCCACCGCCGCCCTCGCTCTCCTCGCTCAGCACATGCAATGCCGACTTCCTCCGGCTTCTCGCATGGATTTTTTCCCACCCTGGCTGTGCTCTTTAGTTCAGATCTAAGCGAGCTTTCCGAGCGCGCTGCCTGGATGTCTTTATTAAAACACACAGTTTAGGGAGGGGGCTGAGGGAGAGGGGGGTGGATCGGCTCTGGATTCACTCTGCAGCCAAAACCATGGGAATCTTCTGCTCCACAACTGTTCCCAGCCGCCGACAGCTGCGCGGTACAGCCAGCGGGACACGGGGTCACCCCTCTGGCCGTGACTAATTCATCGCCGAGGGCAGCCCCTCTGCTCCGGGGGAGGCTGTGCTGGGATTCCCTGTGGCTCCTGAGCAGCCCAGCTCTGTGAGAGGGATGCGAAGCCGGCGGGCTGCTCGTGAGACCGACTCCTGAAGAGGAGCTTTCCCTTGGGAAACTTTGAGCCCTGGGTCAAGTTTTGTTCTCAGATACCTGGAGGCTGAGAAAATCCCGGCGGGCAGGAGTGACAGTGCCGGAACTGGGGCCTCTGGGGGTGCCCGTGCCTGCCATGGCAGCGCAGCACCCCGGGCTGTGCCGTGCCTGGGAGCAGGGAGTGATCCCGGCTCTGGCAGGGACCTCCAGCCCCGCCTGCCAGCGCGGGCTGCCCGGAGCTGTCAGGGACCGCCGTGCTGACAAAAGCAGCTTTTCCTTGCACCAGGAGCTGTTTCCCCATCACAACAACCCTGCTGACAGCCCAGAGGCCTCAGACACAGCTCTGCACTTCTCCTTGTGATGTACCAGCCCTGGCCAAAGCTCCCTGACCTCCTGCCAGCCCGAACCCAGCCCATACTCGGGCTTGGCCATCCTGTCATCCCGGTCTGGAGGAGCCCTGGGG
>NW_005054504.1:312292-327045 GCF_000277835.1 Geospiza fortis | reverse complement strand
TGCCTGAGCCAGCCACATGCTTCATGATGTCAATCGCAGTTCAGGGTGAATTATTCATGAGAAAATTTCATAATGTGCTGTTAAGTGGGCTGCAGGATATTTTGGTTAAATTAAGGGAACCTGAAAGCTCCCTCTGTAGGGTGCTGCTCCTTGGGCCTCGCTGAGAGCAAAGGTTCAGTCAGAGCTCAGGTGCTGTGGCCTCTGCATGGCCTGCGATTATCGGAGCCACGGCAGTGTGGAGATCAATCCAACAGCTCAGCTTCGGGTTTCCAGCAGGAAAATTCCCAGTCAAGTGTTTTCCAAGAAGACTTGGGCTGATGGAAGTTTCCCTGCTCACTGCAGGGGCTTGGAGCAAGATGAGCTCTGAGTTCCCTCCCCACCCAAACCATTCCGTGACTCTGTGACTTCAAAGCAGGGTCTGTGGAGTCCCCCTGAGCCTGCAGAGAGCCCAGGAGAGGCTGTGCAGGTCATGGAATCACGGGATCATCCAGATGGACTCCTCTAGGAACGCTGAATTCATCTGTTAATAGGCCAGATCACTCCCAGACTATTTTCTTCTTTTCTTCCTCATTCTTGAAATCATTTAGGTTGGAAAGGACCTTTCAGATCATCAAATCTAATTCAGCTCTAAAGAAACCTCTTTCATGGGGTCAGTCTCACCATCCTGCAAACATGGCATGCCTTGGAGCCTCCCCTTGGAGCCTGGGGTGAAGGAGTGGAGGGGCAGCTCCCACAGCACAGCTCCCACAGCTCCCACAGCACAGCTCCCACATCTCCCACAGCTCCCACAGCTCCCACAGCTCCCACAGCACAGCTCCCACAGCTCCCACAGCTCCCACAGCTCCCACAGTTCCCAAATCTCCCACAGCTCCCACATCTTCCTCGGCACCCAAAGTTCCCAAAGCCCCCCAAGCTCCCACAGCTCCCACAGCTCCCACAGCACAGCTCCCACAGCACAGCTCCCACAGCTCCCACAGCTCCCACATCCATCACCCCTTGATGCTGGGACCTTCCCGAGGTGCCCTGGTGACCCAGGGCTGCAACCACAGGGGACTTTGGGTCTTCTCTTGCTGTTCAGAAGAGCTGGACCTGGTTGGTGAAGCAGGAATCCCCCCTCCCACGCTGCTTTTCCTGGGATGGCTGCAGGAACCTGCAGGGATCTTGGGATGCCCTGGATTCCTTTTGAAGCCTTGTCAGAGGGGCTGACTGACAGAGCTGGACTGGCTTTGGAGCCTTTCCCGAGTCTCCCCTTTGGCCACGCTGCCTCTTCCCATCCTGCCACCGTGTGTCACTGAGGGACCACAGTGACCTGGCTCTGTGCTACCCATGAGTGAGGAACATCTCCCTCACTGGCTGGTGGATCAATGGATGACCATCCAGAACAACTTTCACTCCTATGTTTTTTGCCAACCTTGCTGTTCCCCTGCTCCTTCTGCTGCCAGGAAAATGCTGACTGGGAAAAGTCTGGCCCCACACCCCGACATGAGGTGGGAACACCTGCAGGAGACTCAGGGCATGGATGGGATTGGGCATGGGCTTGCCCATGGAGCTGGGGTCCCTGCCCCACAGCTGTGCCTCCAGCTCACCTCCCCCACGTCCTGCTGTGCCATGCGTGACTGGTACAAGTGTCTGACACAGCTGAGCACTCAACTGCCCAAACACCAACGTTTCTGGGAACAACAACCCTGGAAGCATGGGCAGGGTCATCCTGGGGTGAGACCTCAGGCTTTAAACAGCAGAGGGTAGATACAAGGAAGGATTAGATTTTGGATTAGATTTATGGAAAAATTTCTTCCCTGTGGGGGTGCTGAGGACCTGCACAGGGTGCCCAGAGCAGCTGTGCTGCCTCTGGATCCCTGGAAGTGTCCAGGGCCAGGTTGGACGGGGCTTGGAGCAGCCTGGTTTAGAGGAAAAGTCCCCAGAATGGGGGACTCTGTGCCCCAGTTCTAGCTGGAATGAGATAAGCTTTAAGGTCCCTTCTCACCCAAATTGTTGTGGGATTTTATGAAAGGAGAGAAATTAAATTATGAAATTATATGAAATTATGAAATTTTATGAAAGTGATGCAGTGATACCACCCTGGGACAGTGCCAGGGGCTGTGACAGGGGAGAGGGGAGGGCACCCTGTAAGGGCCTGGTGGGAAGGAAGCCTCTTGCCTGCCCTTTTCTGGGCCCTGTCTCACACAGGGGTTGGGGCTGAGCACAGCCTGCAGCGCATCCCGCTCCTCCTGGATGGGCTTGGGGCCAGGCAGCCCCTTGGACACGGTCAGCAGCAGAGAGGATCCAATGCAAAGCTGCTCTGGGCATCTCTCCAGAGGTGGTTGTGTGGAGGAGAGGGAATCTGCCCAGGAGCTGTGTCCTGCTCCCAGCACAGCCTTGCACTGCAGTTACAACACACCTGGAAAGGCACAGGGAGCACAGGAACCCTCTCAGAGGCAGCAGGAGGGAGCTGAGCAGCAGTGACTGGGCACTTGGCAGGCAATGAAATGCAGCTTGCAGGCAATGAAATGCAGTTTGCCTCCATGCCAAGCCTTGATGGCTTCATTCTGCTTCTTAGGGCTCTCAAGGCCTGCAGCCTGGAGCCAGCTCCGTGCAGGGCTGGGAGGGAGGGGTGGAGGCAGGCAAGGAGGAGGCCTCCTGCAAGCCCCTCCAAAGATTTAAGTCGGTGGAAACTCTGCCCTTCAGAGCTCTCAGCTCTGCTGTGGGGTATCCTGGCAATGGATGTTGCCTGCCCTAGGTGCTCCCAGCCCTGCTGCAAAGTCACAGTGCTGCCTCCAGGATAAGTGTTCATGGAAATAAGAAAACATCCAGCAAGTGTTTCCATCCAGGCACCTTCCGTGGATAAATCTCATCCTCACCCCTGCCTCAGTGCAGGAGGATCCAGTCCTGGCAGTATTTTGGCAGCTCCAAGGACAGCACAGCCCTGCCCAACACCTCCTCTCACCACATCCAGCTCCAGACCTCTCCTGGCTCCTTCCCTGGAGGATATTTCCCTCTGGGACAGGAACTTGGATCATGGGCAGAGGCAGAGCAGAAACTGCCCGATTTTGAATTGGGCTGAGAGCAGCAAATTGCAACTGCTCCAGCAGCAGCCCCTGACCAGTTCCCACCCCACCCATGGAAGGGATCACATTCCCACTTCCAGGCTCAGCTCAGAGGTGTCAGCCTCTTCTCATTTTGGAGGGCTCTTGACTTTCTTTCTCTCTTGCCTTTTTTTTTTCCTTTTCCTTTTTCCTCCAGCTTTTCTCTTCCTCCTTTTTTCTTTTTCTCTCTTTTCTTTTTCTCCCCCCCGCCTCCCGCCTCCCTGTGCAGCCTCTGTTCTTCATCCATTATTTAGGCTTTTCTGACTGTAACAGCAACATTCGCCTTGTATACCTTGTGTGGGGTTTAAAATATAGATAAAAGCAGAAGGTCAGACTTGAAACACAGATTCTGACGGTTGCTGCTGACTTTGTCTGGAAGCTACAAAATCTGGAGCTTTCTGTGCCCAGCAATGGTTTCGGTACAATTAGGTTTTTGGGGGTTTAGGGTTTGTTTTTTTGGTCTGGTTGATATTCCTGCAAACTGTCTTGGTGTTTGGTGCTTTCATCCAGCCTTTCAGTTTCTAAATGTTCTGGGGCCTGGCTGGCTTCAGGACAGGGGAGCTGGAGCCATGGAATTCCTGCTTGGAGGTGCAATCTTGACCCAGCACAGCAAATACCTGCTGCTCTCCTGTCTGGGGTGAGCTGGGGAGGGGTGAGGTGCCTCCATCCACATCCAGCAGGCTCTAATTGGCACCTCTGGTCAGCAGAGCCAGGGACTCTCCCTTTCAATTATGAATAAATGCCCCGCTTCTTTTATGTTGCTTTCTTCAGCCGTCAGAGAGATTGGATTTTGAGGACAAATGTTTGTGGGAAATAAATTTCAAAGTCGATGTGGGAATGGTCCCAGAAAACATGAAACACTTCATTGTGTGTTTGAACGGGCAGCAGGGCAGGGAGGGCGTCCCTCCAGCCAGGAGACAAACTGGACAGGGGGGAATCATCATTCCTGGAGGGTTCTCAAAGCCACGTGCACGTGGCTCTTGGGGACACGGGTCAGTGGTGGCCTTGGCAGCGCTGGGGGAACGGTTGGGCTTGGTGGTGTTTAAGGTTCCTCCAAGCCCAGCTGTTCTGTGATTCCCTGAGAAGGGGCAGCAGGGGATGGTGATACTCAAAGATCATTTTTCGTGTCTCTGAGATCCACGTGGGCAGAGAAGGGCACTGGAGAGGAGCTGGGGATGCTCCAAGGAGTGGCTGGAGGGGCATTACAAACGGAGGCGCTGGTGGAGAAACGCCAGCCCTGCCAGGCAGCGCGCAGCAGGCACAGGGCAGGACAGTGACACCCCGGGCTTTTCCTGCTGGGAGGTCAGTGGGGAATGTTCTCTCCCTGCACAGGACGTTTTCAGAGAACAGAGGCTTTGGCTCACTCTAAACCAGACCCAAGGCTCTTCCACTCCTCACCTGTAACAGGAGCTCTCAAGAGCTGTCTGCAGAACTGAGACCTGCACATTTTGCTGTCAGAGAATCCCAGCCTGGTTTGGGTTGGAAGGGTCCTTAAAGACCTCGCTGGTGCCAATCCCCTGCCATGCACAGGGACACTGCTGTCCCCACCATGGTCAGGGGCTTCAGCAGCCAGCTGGGGTCTGCAGCTCTGCACAGGTCTCAGCCTGCTGGGTGCCAGCAGCCACTAATCCAGGAGGATATTCCAGTGGCAGCTGCTGTTCAGGAGGCTCCATAGCCCAGCTGGCACTCCCCAAATAACCTTTCTCCACTCTAGCCCCAGGGAAAATGCATCTGTCAGGTGAGGAATAGGAAGATAGAAAGAAATTATTCCCTGTGAGGGTGGGCAGGCCCTGGCACAGGTGCCCAGAGCAGCTGGGGCTGCCCCTGGACCCCTGGCAGTGCCCAAGGCCAGGCTGGACACTGGGGCTGGGAGCAGCCTGGGATAGTGGGAGGTGTCCCTGCCATGGCAGGGCTGGCACTGGGTGGGCTGTGAGGTCCTTTCCACCCCAAACCATCCTATCATTCCATGATTCTATTCCAGTTTCCCTGCAGGCACTGTCCTTACCCAATCAGGATTTGGAAGGACGCAGGGAAAGGCTGCAGCCTTCCTGTCTCATCTCCATCCCTCGGGTCTCTCCAAAAGCCAGGCTGGGCAGTAGATCCAGGCACGGATCTGTCAGTGCTGAGTGCTTACAGCAGCTCTGGCAGGGGCTGGGATGGCTCATGAATGATCCCATGGCCAAGGAATTGAACTCTTCCCGATTTCCCAGCATGGAGCATTTCCTTCCCCGTGCCTCCAGCTGCAGCTCATGTGATAGGGGTGTCACACTGAGCAGGAGGAAAAGATGCCCAGGTATGGTATTTCCAGGAGCAGCAGGAAAAAAGTGACGCAATGAAGGGAATCACCAAGAGCAGCATCTCCTCGTGCTCAGGCATCTCTGGATTGGGGGATCCATCCCAGCAGCACGTAGGGATTGAAATTGGCCTGTTGTGGTTTCTGGGGCCTTGAAGAAGAACATTTCAAGGGAAGTGGTGGAGTCCCCATCTCTGGAGGTGTGCAAGGAACGCCTGAATGTGGCACTCAGAGCTCTGGGCTGGGGACAAGGTGGGCATTGGGCACAGCTTGGACTCGATGATCCTGGGGGACTTTCCCAACCTCAGGGATTCTGGAATCCTGTGACTGAGGAGCATCTCCAAAGTCCTTGAGGTGACATCTTTACATCCATCCACAGGCTGGCCAAGCCAGGTGCACAATCTGCTCTTCCCAGGATGTTAAACATCCCAAGGAAAGAAAGAAACAGGACTTTCAGGAAGTCCAGGAATCGTGACACTGCTCATCAGAACTGGATGAGCTGACATCATTAAACTCAGGAGGTTTTGAGGTAGGACTGTGGGACTCTTTATATTTTAATAAATGTCTCCCTTCCAATCCTAGTGAATTCCTGGCCTTGCTGGCAGGCTGGCATGGGATAATTATCCATTTCTAAAGTGTCTCTTTCCACTGATGTTCAGGACATTTGGGAATCCCTTTCCATTGTGATTCTCGGAGCGTTCTCCCTGTGACACCTGCAGCTTGCTGATGGCCCCTACTTAAACACCAAAATACAAAAATTCCTGAATATTCTGCTGCTCCCCATGAGGTGGATGGGACCTGCAAGTCCTTGGTGCTCTGGGAGGGGAATTTTTACCGAGAGGACTTTCCTGTGGCTTTGGTGGCCAAAGTCCAATGTCGCAAGTCCAGCTCGTGAATTCCCGCTGCTCCTGGTCCCACAGATCCCCTGCTCCTGCTGCTGGGGGGCTGAAGCCGCCCCACTTTGCCACGATCCTGTGCCTGCAATAATCCCTCTGAAGCCCAAGAGTTACTTCTGTTTTCTTCCACCAATTCTGTCCATTCCGCCTTTGGCAAACATCGATTTTCCACAATTCCCCGCAGCCCTCATAAAGCAGCTGCCAAAACGGCTCCCTCGCGGGCCACTTCTTTTATTTGTTGAACAAAAGAATCATCAGCATTGTCTCCCGAGCTCTCCGGCCGGTGGAGCCTGGGATTAGGATGCCGAGCTCCCTCTCCTGGCTGCCGGATCAAAAGGAATTGCTGAAAAGTCCTGCGCACCTGAAAATCGGGATCGCCGGACTCCGGCTGAAGGAGGAAGAGTCCTTCCATCAGCTTTGCAGATTTTCAGGATCCGTCACTTTTCCTCTCCATGAAATATGCTGGGAAAACGTTCAGGCGCAACAGTTTTGGGAGAAGGGTGAATTTGTCTGTGGGCTAAACTTGCTTTTGCTCCTCTCCCTTTTCTCTCATCTGTCACTGTCAGGGAACAGATGCCAGCGGGAAAATCACTCTGAGGGTCTCTGCAGGAAAGCCACGGTTGTGTCCCTCCAGTTATCCATGAAATGTTACTCCAGAGAGAGGGAGAGTGTGGGAAGGACATGCCCAAGGAAGAGCAGCAGGGAACAAGTCGGGATGAAGGGTGGGGATCACTGGAGCACGGGAAGCCCCAGTGTGATCCCGATGAAGGCTGAAGGGCTGCTCTGGAGAGAGGGGGCAGCAGGAGCAGCAGGATCTGCTGGCACACAGCAAGCAGCTCTCAGGGCTCACAGCAGGAAATCTGGGAGCTCAAACATCCCAGATGTTCACCTCAAGGGTCCCAGTACAGGTGTCAAACACGGCTTAATTCCAAAAGACCCATCAAATGTCTCCAAGTGACATTTTCCACTTTCAGATCAAGGCTCCCTTCCTCTCTCCTTTGCATGATGTGCTGGCCCAGCACCTGCTGCAGTCTGGGAATTCTGGTTGTGGTCTGCAGCTGGGATCCTGCAGGAATTTGGATTGGAAAGCTCAGAGCTCCGCACCCATGGGAGGCTGGAAGGACTGATGGATTTTGAAATGGAATAATGAGTTGTGTGCGTGTCCTGTTGCACACTTTGGGAGCAAATGGGCACCACAAATCCAATTCGGAGAAGTCAAGAAGCCCTGGAAAACTTTTAGTCTCCCCACAATGCAATTATGTGACTCTCTGAGCTGCTTGTGGTCTAAGGAGAGGATGGTACAGGCTGTCCTTGGGAATTATGGAACCAATGGATCAGGGAATGCTTTGGGTCGGGAGGAACCCTAAGGACCATCTCACCCCACCTCTGCCATGGGTAGGAACTCCTTCCACTGTCCCAGCTTTCTTCCAGCCTTGGACACATCCAGGGATGGGGCATCAGCTCCCTGGGCAATGCATGGATTTGGCTGACCCAAATCCCACATTCCCCATGGATTATGTTCCAGCCACCTCTCCTGTCCCTCTTCCAGGCCCAGGCAAAATCAAGGAGCAAGGAAGAGCTCCAAGAATGAGTCACCTTGACTCCAAAAATGAGTTACCCTGGGAGGTGTTTAGGAGAGGTTCTACTGGGATATTCCATCCATCCATCATCCATCCATCCATCCATCCATCCATCCATCATCCATCCATCCATCCATCCATCCATCCATCCATCCATCCATCCATCATCCATCCATCCCACTGCCCATCACTGACCACGAGAGCAATCTTGGCCTGGCCAGAGGGTGCTCAGGGCTCTGCACCAAAGTCCTCAGGAGGGGGGAAGACACTGAAAGCCTCTGAGCATCAGCTCAAACCTTTTGTTCCCTTGAAGCCCCTTCACTCCTCAGCCCTGTTCTCAAGGAGGTCCTGGCAGAACGAGGGCAGGAACAGGCAGGTAACAAAGGTGGCTGGAGGTACACGAGGCTCTCTTGCCTAGGGCAGTTCAGGTGCCATCACTTCTTCAGAGTTTTAGTATCTCTGAGGAATATTTGGGCTACAAATCCTCCCACTTCTCTGCAGCTGCCCAAACCCTGCTCCTCTCTCCCTGTCCCTTCTCCCTGTGACAACTCACCTGTGCTCACCTGTTTTACCCCCTGGAACCCATGTGAACCCAGCTCAGGGGAATTAGGGGCAGAAAGGACCCCGTGAGGAGGTGCGAGCTGGAAGGAGGTTTGGGAGGGGGTTTGTGCTGGTCCTGGAGCTGGGCTCAGGCCTGGCAGACCATCCTCACTTCCTCTGCCTCCAAGACAGATCCAGGCCAGGTGGGAGATACTGATCCCATGGAAACACAGAATATCCTGAGCTGGGAGGAATCAGGGTCGTGGAGTCCAGCCCCTGACCCTGCAGAGCTCCACCCCAAGGATGGGAGCTCCAGGAGCCTCTCACAGGCGCCTTGCATGGCTGAGTCCTGCCTGAATGAGCCTTGCTCTGACAAGATGGAAAAGGAGCTTCGGAGCGGGGCTCTGGCTCGGCTCAAAGAGGGAGAAGCTTCAGTGTGAGAGGGAAACAAAGCTCAGCAACAAGGTCACCTCCACTGCCTCGGGCGATCCAGGGATGACAAAAGTTTCCGTGTAGCACAGCAGCAGAAGACAAAAGCCATCCCTGGAGGGAAGGAAGAGAGAGGCAGCGCAGAGCAGACAAGAAATTCAATGTAGGGGAAGCCACAAGGTTTGCTGGCAAGGAACGCTCCTGGGTGGATCAGAGGATCATGGAACAGCTGGGGTTTGATGGGACCTTCAGGGGGCACCGAGTCCATCCCCGAGGCGCAGGATAAAATGGATAATGGCTCCCAGGAGCCTTGAGCAGGATTCCTCAGAGCCATCAATGCTCCAGGGCTGGCTCCGAGTCTCCCAAGCGCCGGTGGTGGGCAGGGGGCCAAGGGGCACCCGGGAACACCAATAATTGCTGGAATTTGGATCTGGACTGCAGGTCTACAGCTCCTTCCCACTCTACCCACACCATCTGAGTCCATTAGGGAGGTCTGGGAATTGGTAGTGAACCAAGATGACAGGCCCAGGGAGCCTTTCCCAGCATCCGAGCTGCACCAGTAACCCCACAGGGAAAGGGCTTGGCTTTGTCTGGGAACTCTTCCTCTTCACCAAGGACTTGTGGTTGTCCCTTTCCACAGGTCCAGCAGTTCCTGGGACCAGAAGGGTCAGGGCAGCTGCTGCTCTGTGATTCCTAGGAGAAGGGCAAATGGCTCTAAAGGCAGCAGCCGGGACGCAGATGGCTCTGATGCAGGAGAACAGCTGGGATGTGCACAGGTTTTCCAGAGACATGAGGGAAAATGGAATGGAAGGTGTCTGCATCCCTGCTGCAAGCCGTAGCAGAACAGAAAATTGGACATTCCTCTGTGCAAAGTGCCTGGCCCGGGCAGAGGAGCAGGGAGTTTGTTCAGGGCAGCACTGCAGCCTGCCCAGGAGGGCACAGCTGGGGCCGAGCACTGGGCACGCAGGATGGGCACCCCACCCATGCTGGGCTCCAAAAGGAGCCCTGGAGCTGTGGGCTCCCTGCTGCACAGCTGGGAGGGCTCTGAGGGCCAAGGGAGGGTGAGGAGAAGCCTGAATCCCACAGGATCTGAGTCATCCATCCCTCGGGGGTGCTGGTGCCTCCCCAGCCTCCAGGCTCAGCTGGCTCCGGGCTCCAGAGCACCAGGGCCTCCCTGGAGCCCGGGTGGGTGCAGTGTCAGCACAGCTGTGTCTGCAGGGAACAGGGGCTCTGTGCTTCCTCTGGCAAACCCAGAACGGGGGAGGTCACCTCACAACCACCCCAGCGGACTGGGAAAGGCAGGGTTTGCCCAGGGGTGCTGCATCCTGAATGTCTGAATTCACTCAGGCACCTGGATGTCTAAGGAGCACTAAAACCTCTCCATCTTCTCTCGTCCCCCAGGTTCTTCTGAAATGCCTCTCCTGGGTGCCTGGCTCTCCTGGGATCCATGAAGATCCCAGTGTGGAAGGAAAGTGTCTCTCAGCTCCCAGGCAGAGTTAAAGTGATGTGTGGGCAGGCTGGAAGCTGGAGCCACTGCAATCCTTTCAGCCAGGCAGCTGCACTTCCCCTTTCTATCACACGCACTTAAAAGCTTTTAAGGGAACGATCCATCCCCTCTGCTGGCAGAGCCGGAGCTGGGCTGGTCCTTGGGATCTTAAATCATCTTAAAATACGGAGCAATATTGGTTTAAAAGCCTTTGCTCTCCCCCTGCTGCAGGAAACCTCAGCCCGGGGCTGCCTGGGGATCCATCACTGGCCAGGGGAGGGCCGGGCCCTGCCTGGCAGGGACCCGCTCTGGGACAGGCCAGGGGTTCCCCCCACGTCATCCCGGCTGCTCCCGGGGCTGCCCTGAGCCCAGGGAGTGTTTGTCACTCAGTGCCCCCGGTCCCCGAGGCTGGGGCAGTGTTTGTGTTTGCTGAGCTGCTGAAGGACAGGGACGGATGGCTCAGCTGGCAAATGCACCCCAGAGGGGATGTGCCCAGATCCTGCTCTCCAGGCAGGGCTTGGCTGCACTGGCCCTGGGCCTGCCATCCACACCCAGGCTTTGCTTTGGAGCCCAGAATCTCCAATTCTCCCATTTTGCAGTGTGCCCTTGGAGAGAGGAGAGGGGGGATGGACTGGGAATGTTGGGAGGACGCAAGGACAGCTCCCACCATCCAGGGACAGGAGGGTGTCTCTAGGCCACCTTCCCTTTGCCAGCAGCTGGAACTCTTGCCTGTTGTCAGAGAGCTGGGAATGTCCAGCCTGGAGAGGAGAAGATTCCAGCAAGACACCAGAGCCCTGCCAGGGCCTGAAGGGGCTCCAGGAGAGCTGGAGAGGGACTGGGGACAAGGGATGGAGGGACAGGACACAGGGAATGGCTCCCACTGCCAGAGGGCAGGGCTGGATGGGATATTGGGAATTGGGAATTGTTCCCTGGCAGGGTGGGCAGGCCCTGGCACAGGTGCCCACCCTGGATCCCTGGCAGTGCCCAAGGCCAGGCTGGGCAGGGCTGGGAGCACCTGGGACAGTGGGAGGTGCCCCTGCCATGGCAGGGGTGGCACTGGGTGGGCTTGAAGGTCCCTTCCAACCCAGCCCATTGAGGATTTTATGATCTGTTTTACTTGTTTTGCTGTCTTACCCTGTTCCTCCTGGGTTTCTGTTCTGATTTCCTGGGACAAACCTGCTTGGCTGCTGCTCCCTGAGGACTCAGGATGAGCCATTGCAGTGACCCAAGGGGCAGGACTGGGGCTCAGCCCTGCTTTCCTCAGGATTCAGGGAGTTCCTGGGATTCTGCTCCCCTGCAAGGCTGGAGAGGCAGGGAATCCCATTTCCACTTCATTTCCCACCTCCCTGGCTCACAGAGGGAATCCACCACAGGACCAGCCCAGCTGGGGCTGGGAAGGAGGATCCCTGGAGTCTGGGGAGGGAGATGAGGACAAGAACATTTATTCCCTTCTTGCAGACACTGCAGAGGGTCTCTCCTGCTCAGCCCCTTGTTTGCTGAAAGAACCAGGGGATCCCTCCCTTCCTGCCCCACTCCAAAGGTCTCCAAGATGCTCCATTGCTTCTTGAGCCCATTCCGGAGTCGCCGAACTTTTTCTGAGCTGCTGCCAGGGATCCTCCCTCTAATTTATCTGCAGGATCTGTTGTAGCTGTATTGATTTTTCCTCCCTGCCTCTCCTCTCTGTGTTTGCTTTCTGAATTATGCAGCTGGGCAGTTTTTCCTCCTTGTGAGGAGCAGGAGAGTTGCAGAGGATCAATTGAGCCCTGCCATAGTTTAATCAGGAATCCCCAGTAGGAACCAGGAGAGAAAAAGGAGAAGGGAAGACAATGAAGACAGGGTCGATCAATCCAATCCTGGTGCAAAGGAAAGAAAGGGAAAGAAGAGAGGAAGGGGTGGAATAATCAGCCAGGTTTCCTCACGCAGCCCTCAGATCCCGCAGCCTCAATCAATAACCGACTTTGACAGTCATTGCTTCAGAAAGAAACTTTCAAAATCCCCCTGAACTCAAAGAATGTTGGCGCTTTATAGCGTGAAAATGGCCAGTAAAGCCCTGCTGAAGACATGGAGAGGGGTTGGATTCCTTCCCCTTCTTCCTCTCCCCTTTAAAATCCACATTAGGAAGGCAGAGCTGAGATGAAAGGGGAGCAAACAAGGCTTTTAGTCCTCGTTTTGTTGTTGCAATTATTTTGCCAATAGTAATGATCTCAGGAGTGGATGGAGGATCCTTGGTGCCGTGCCGGGCATGTGGAGGGGGGGATAGAGCTGCTGGGATTGTTCCAGAACCACAAATCCAGGGGATGGAACCCCATGGATACAACAGGGTTTGGGTTTGGAGCGGGAAAATAAAACCAAACAGTGCCACGGGGCACAGGGGCCACAGGGACCATCTGGATGTAGTGACAGCGCGTGACAAGAGAGATTTCTGTACCAAAAATTGTGTGACCACATCTGTTCCTGCTCAGGGCAGGATTGTGCCCTGTGCTGGCACTGCTGGGACACGTCGAGTGCTGGGGGCACTCTGAGCTCTGCAGGCTTTGGAAATCAAACCTCCCAAAGTCCTGCCAGATGTCCCATGGAGGGCCCCAGGCTCAGGGCTGCCTTATTTCCAGAAGGAGAGCCTGGTTCTGGATTTTCATTTCAAACAGCTCAGGTCGAGTTCAGTTCCTAAAGAAAACTTTTAGGTCTGGAAGCTCCAGATCTGAAGGTACCAGATCATCATCTGTGGGAAGCCTGGGAGGAGCACCAGGACAGGCACCTGTGCAGCTTGGCTCCCAGCTCCATTCCCAAGGAGAGCAGCATTCCAGGCTGCACCAGGTATGCAGGACAGAGCAGTGGAGCCCACAGCAGCATCCAAACTGAGGTGAGAATGGCAGGATGGGAAGTTTGGATTGTTGACCGTGGAGGGATCATGGCTGCATCAGGTCCCATGGCAGAGGGCGACTGAATTTCCTACACTCCAGTGCTTGAATTCAGAACAAACCTTTCTTTCCCCAAATTCATTTTAGCCAAACAATCTCTGCTTTTGGGGACAGAAATGCTGGAAGAAATCCTTGTGCAAATTTCAGAAGAATAACTGATAGGGTTAATTAGTCCTCCCCTTGTCATCTGTGGCAAGGACAGCCAGGAGTTGCATTAATCTCATTCCACCATTCCCACAAAACACGTGCTAACTCAGTCCCCCTCCATATTCATCTTTATTCCACAGGAACATTATAATCCCTAAAATTCCTCACCCATGGGGCTGACTTCAGCCAAGAGGCCCAGAAGTCTCTGATGAGAAGAGCAGAGCCTGCCAGACATGAGGACAAGAGAGAGTGGAGTCAGCAGAAAACCAGTTCAAATTCAGCGTTTGCCCTGATAGACCCAGTTCAGTCTAAAAAAAAATGTCAGTTTTGAGATCTGTGTGTTCATGACTCTTGGTCCCATAATCTTATGGAGGGCTCAGCACAAGGATCAGTCAGTTGCAATAATTAACACCTTGGTTAATGGGAATGGAGGTGGAGCTCCAGCTGGGAGGGGTGGAGGTGAAGCTCAGCCTGGAAGGGATGAAAGGAAAGCTCAGTCTGGAATGGATGGAGGTAAAGCTCAGCCTGGAATGGATGGAGGTAAAGCTCAGTCTGGAATGGATGGAGGTAAAGCTCAGCCTGGAATGGATGGAGGTAAAGCTCAGTCTGGAATGGATGGAGGTAAAGCCCAGCCTGGAATGGATGGAGGTAAAGCTCAGCCTGGAATGGATGGAGGTAAAGCTCAGCCTGGAATGGATGGAGGTAAAGCCCAGTCTGGAATGGATGGAGGTAAAGCTCAGCCTGGAGTGGATGGAGGCCCAGCTCAGCCTGGAATGGATGGAGGTAAAGCCCAGCCTGGAATGGATGGAGGTAAAGCTCAGCCTGGAATGGATGGAGGTAAAGCTCAGCCTGGAATGGATGGAGGTAAAGCTCAGCCTGGAATGGATGGAGGTAAAGCTCAGCCTGGAATGGATGGAGGTAAAGCCCAGTCTGGAATGGATGGAGGTAAAGCTCAGCCTGGAATGGATGGAGGTAAAGCCCAGCCTGGAATGGATGGAGACCCAGCCCAGCCTGGACGGGCTGCAGGTGCAGCTCACCCCTGACACTGGAGAAGGTTCAGTCTTTGCTTCCAGGGCCCTTTCCAAGGCAAGCCCCTGTCAGGCCAGCCCCTCCAGCAAGGGCAGCCAGTCCATCTGGGCACTGGCTCCAGCTCCTGAGGGCCTGGGCTGCTCCTGGCTCCAGCTCCTGGGCCAGCAGGGCCTGGGCTGCTCCTCACGGAAGGAGCTCCTGGCTCGCCTCCTCCCAGAATGTGTTCCACATTTTCTGCTAATAAGGGCACAGGGAGAGAGTGAGACAGAGAGAGGAGAGGAGAAAAACTGCTCTAAATTATTCATGGACAATATCATTATGTGTCATAACAGTGTGTCTGTGATGGGAAAGA
>NW_005054504.1:274373-312256 GCF_000277835.1 Geospiza fortis | reverse complement strand
ACAATAGCGAGAGCTGATTAATTATTGATGTGCACTAATTGGCTACAGGGTTTCAGGACAGCTTGGGCTTTGTTGGGATCATTTGTATTCTTGCTTTGGAAATGGACCCCCCCACACACATAAACCCAACATTTTCGTGTGCAAGTCCTCTCCCTCCTCCTCTTTTCCTCCTCCCTCCCTCTCTCCCTGCCCTGCTTCCAGGGCTCCCGATCCCCTGTGTGTGTACAAATTAACAGGATCTTAACCTCTGCTGATTTCCTGCAGCCCTGACACGCTGCCAACACCTCTCTGCAGTTGGGCTCAGCCTGCAGCGCTGCTCTGTGCTGCAGAAAACCAGCCCTGCCCTCAGCACTGGGCTCTCCTTGCACCAGGGCCGGCCTCTTCTCCCAGCCCTTCCCTGCCTTTGCCCCCAGAGCAGCTGGAAAGTCCTTCCCAGGCATTTCTTCCTTCTGGAATGGTCCAGACCTTGCCTTGGAGCCTGCTATGGCTGCACCCCTTGATCTGAGTGCCAACCTGGAGGTGCCAGCAGGTGAGGGGAGAGCTTTGAGGTTCAGAGCTCGGCTCACCCCTTGGTTGACTTTAACAGCACAGCAGTTCCAGAGCTGGGGCTGCTCCTCCCATGGCTGCAGCTGTTCCCAGGGTGTCCATGCAGGTGAGACCCCACCTGCAGAGCTGCCCCAGCCCTGGGGAGGAGCTGGAGCTGTGGGAGAGAGCCCAGGTTTGACCAGAGGGATGGAGCAGCTCTGCCATGAGCAAAGGCTGGGAGAGCTGGGATTGTCCAGCCTGGTTCTGGGGAGAGCCCAGAGCCCCTCCTGGTGTCTAAAGGGGCTCCAGGAGAGCTGGAGAGGGCCTGGGGACAAGGGATGGAGGGACAGGACACAGGGAATGGCTCCCACTGCCAGAGGGCAGGGCTGGATGGGATATTGGGAATTGGGAATTGTTCCCTGGCAGGGTGGGCAGGCCCTGGCACAGGTGCCCACCCTGGATCCCTGGCAGTGCCCAAGGCCAGGCTGGACACTGGGAGGTGTCCCTGCCATGGCAGGGGTGGGGCTGGGTGGGCTCTGAGGTTCTTCCAACCCAAAGCACTCCATCATTCCAGGTTCCATGACCAGCCACTAGTCCAACATCTCCCTCTGCCCTTGCCCTCACATGGGATCAGCAGGTTGCCACATCTCATTCCATGGGATGGGCTCACAAACATCAGCTTTTCACCCTCTCAGGATGCCCCAATGAGTCTCAGGATTAATCTGGGGTCCCTTCACCCCCTGACAGCCCAATGAAAGCACAGCTGAGCTGCCTGGAGCCAGGAGCTGCTCCCAGCAGAGCAAGGGACACTCCCTGCAGTGCTTCATGCTCTGCTAGGTCCCTTCATCCCACCCTCTGGCATTTTAAGGATGCTGTTGGCAGAGAAGAACATCCAAGTGAACGTCCCAAGGACGGCACCAGGGCCTTGCTATGGAGTTAACTGGGGCTGGTGACTTTTATTTCAGTTCTCTGAGCTCCTGTTTTCTGATAGTTGTGATTAAAATTTGAAGGGCAGGATGAGATGCGTGGGATGAGGCATCTTTCAGCTGAATGGCTGAGAGGTGCACTCTGGGGACAGGTGCTGGCTACAGATGTTTCCCAAGCTGCTTTTAAATAAATCACACGTGAGGCCTGGCTGAAGAACCTTTGGCCTGTGCTTTTCCCCACTCCCACCCTGTGGAGCTCCAGTGAGAGCAGCCAGGAATTCCCAAGGGATTGGCTGATCCAGAAGGGCAAGAACAAGGCAGATGTTGACAAGAGGGTGGCACAGCTGCAGAAATCAATTTGTGGGATCAGATATTGGAGTTTTCTCTGATCCTGATGAGTTTGCTGGCTCCCTGGACAAAGCAGGTTGGAGTAGGACTGGGGGATGTGGGCTCAATGCTTCCCTTGGGCATGGACTGGCTGGATGGCCTGGACATGTGTCTGCATTCCTCACTTTGCCCAGGATTTCTCTTCCTTCAGAACCTGGGATACCTGGGGCCCAAAGCAAACCTGCTTCTGTTGGGCTGAGAAGTGAGAGTTGGAACCAATCAGGTGAACATGGCCTTAAGCTGGAGGAGAAATTCCTCCCTGAGAGGGTGGGCAGGCCCTGGCACAGGGGCTGACCTGGGGGAGTTTTGTGTCTGTGCCCTCAGGATGGAGCTGACACTCTTTGTTCTCTCTGCTCCTTCTCCCTCTCCCTCTCCTTTGAAACCCTTTGCATTATTCCTTATAGGAACAAAACAAAGAAAGAATTTAGTTTATTTGTTATTTATTTAGGACAAACCCTTCCCTCCCACTTCAAAAGGGGCTACGTGCAGGAGCCTCTGGTGGGTCCCAGGAAACTCTTGATTGATTATCCGAAAGGAGCCAAGTGAGATGAAAAGCAGAGGGATGGAAATCATTTTAAGGGGAACAGCCACTAAAATATCATCAATTTTTTATTAAACAGAATCTTTTCAATAGACAAAATGAGCTTTTCTCTCCTCACTTGTATTTTCTCTCTCTTTTCCCTATTTTTTTTCCTTAGGCATGGGCAGATTCTATTTTCCTTCCTTTTTCCTCTTTTCTTCTGCTCCTGGGACTGGTGAGAGGTGTGGGGTTAAATGGTGACCTGGGCCACCAAGCAGGAAAAGGTGCCTAAAGCTTCCCATCAAAATCCTCTTTTGTTTTTCCACTGGAAAAGGACAAGAGACAGAGGGAATGAGATGAAACAAGAGAAGTTCAGACTGGGCCTAAGGTTCAGACTGGTTATTAACAACAAATTCTTCTCCAAAGTTTTCCAGCCCTGGCACAGAGTGCCCAGGGCAGTGGAGGAGTCACCATCACTGGAAATGTAGGAAAAGCTTGTGGCTGTGGCACCTGGGGATGTGGGCAGTGGTGGGGCTGGCAGAGCTGGGGAATGGTTGGACTCTGAGATCTCAGGGGGCTTCTCCAACCTCAACAGTTCCATGATTCTGTAAAAATCACCTTAAGGTTCCCCAAAAAAGCTGAACCCAGCACTGCCTGGATGCAGCCCTGAGGGTCTTCGCTGAGCTCTTTTGAGCAAGAGTTTGGACTGGAGACCTCAGGAGGTTCCCTCCAGCCTGAATTCCTCCCTGACCCTTGGCTGGGAGCCCCTGGGAGGGCAGTGGCAGTGAGGTGGGGACATGGCTGAGCTCAGGCTGCTCCTGGAGAGCTGCTGGGCACATCCTGAGTGCTCAGCTCACTGCTGAGTGCTGCTCAGCAAGGATTTAATGAGAGAGCATCATCAGCTTGTGCTAAAACCACCAAAGTGTGAGGAGAGCTGTGTGGTGGCAGGTACATGGCTCCAAACGGACAGGGAACAGCTTTGGGTTGGATATTAGGGGGAAATTGTCCCCTGTGAGGGTGGGGAAGCCCTGAGGTTGGGAGAAGCTGTGGCTGTGCCATCCCTGGAAGTGTCCAAGGCCAGGTTGGAGCAATGTGGGGCAGTGAAAGGTGTCCCTGCCATGGCACGGTGGAATTGGGTGATCTTGGAGGTCCATTCCAGCCCTACCAGTGTCTGATCCCATGGCAGGACGTGTGGGGTTGAACTAGGGTTTCTGCTGGGAGAAGGTCTGTGCGCAGGGATTGGGGTGTGCTGAGGGTGTGAGCGTGTGCAGGGGCAGTGTGGGTGTGTTTGAGGCACAGGCACACAGCCCATTGCAGCTCTGCCTGCTGTGTGTGGCGGTGCTGGGGCTCTGCACAGTGACTGGGTGTGCTCTGTGGGCATTTTTGGGTGTGCAAGGGCTGTGATGTACAAGGAACCCGCTGCTTGGCACAGGGGTTGCCTCATTTCCTTCCTTACAGCTTCATCCAGGAGCTCCTGGCGTGGAAACCTTGTCCTGACTCCAGAATGTACCACAGAAAAAAACCCCCCCAAAAAAAACCAAAAAAACACCACGGACAACAATGCGTGTTTAGGGTCCATTTACCAAGGGGATTTTCCCCCCCTTCCCCTAATCCCTCCCGAGCCGAGCGAACGCGAGCACCAGAATAAAAACCACACACAAAAAAGAAAGGGCGAGAGCGAGGGAGAAAGAGGATTTCCTTCAAATCTGCTCTGTCTGCCCGTGATGGAGACTCATTCCCATAATCATTTTGACAGGTGTGCAATGGTTGAAGAGTTGGGGGGTGCGGGGGCGCGGCGGGGAGGGGAGCGGCAGCATCGCCCTTTGGCGGCGCCGTGCGCCGGGCGCGCTGATTAGACATGACAAGCACACCTGCCAGCGCCGAGCCCGGCAATTAAAGCCTCTTTGAGGTCCCAGGAAGTGACCGCATTAGAAAAGCCCCTCGCAGGCAGCTCCTTAGCATATTCCCAGTGTCATTAGCGCCGCGGCAAAGGCGAGGCTCAGCGGCGGAGGGCTCTGACATGACCCGTGCTCCCTTCCCGCTCGGGGAGGGGATGCAAAGTGACTTTTAAAGAGGAGTATTTTTTTTTCTCCTTTAAATTTGATTTCCAAGCCCCTCGTGCCGCTGCCTCCCTCCTGCTCTTGGAAATGTTCCATCGTCGCCGGGGTCGGCAGGGGGAAGGAAACCAGAATTCATTAAAGACAGAAAAGGACTTTGCTAAAAAATGGGAGGCTTCTGGGACAAAAAAATTCAATTCTGAATTCCAGTGTGGATTCTCAGTCTGCTCCCTGCTTTCCCTTCTTCCTTCTCTTTTCTGCATCCTCTTCCTTTCCTTATCACCTCCCTGTCCCTCTTTCCTCTCCCACATCCTGCTCTTTATATTCCCCCTCCCAGTGCCCCTTGTCCATGGAGGTTGTCAGGTGCACAGCATGAGACCCTGGTCTCACCAGAGTCACTGACCTTGGCAGCACCACGGGAGGTTGGTGCCATGGGCATCATCCATCATCCATTCATCCATCCATCCATCATCCATCATCCATCCATGGATCCCTCCATCCATTCATCCATCCATCCATCATCCATCATCCATCCATGGATCCCTCCATCCATTCATCCATCCATCCATCATCCATCATCCATCCATGGATCCCTCCATCCATTCATCCATCCATCCATCATCCATCATCCATCCATGGATCCCTCCATCCATTCATCCATCCATCCATCATCCATCATCCATCCATGGATCCCTCCATCCATTCATCCATCCATCCATCATCCATCATCCATCCATGGATCCCTCCATCCATTCATCCATCCATCCATCATCCATCATCCATCCATGGATCCCTCCATCCATTCATCCATCCATCCATCATCCATCATCCATCCATGGATCCCTCCATCCATTCATCCATCCATCCATCATCCATCATCCATCCATGGATCCCTCCATCCATCCATCCATCCATCTGCTGTTCTCCAAGAGCAGCTCAGCCTTGCAGTTTCTCTCCATGAACGTGCCCAGGGTCTCTTCCCTTAGGCAGGAATGGCAGGCAGGACCTTTCCTGTGCATTCCTCAGCTCTGAGGGAGCTCTCTGAACTCTTTGTGTCCCTCAGCCCTGTTTCCACATGAGCTTGGAGGTGCCAGGAGGATCCTGCCATTGCTCCTCAACATTCATAATGCTCCTTGGCAGGGTGGCTGTGTGCCCTGGAATTCCTGTCTTCATCCCAAGTGAAGCCCTAAGTCCATCTCCATCCTTATTCCCTTCATTTTTGCACCCTCCAAGGTTATATCCCAGAATCCCAAAATGGAAGGTCCCCTCAGAGCAGGTGCACTGTGCCAACACCTGTGTGATCACACTCAGTTCCCCAGAGCTTCCCTGAGCCCATATCTGTGGATTTCAGACTCAGAGTGGTACCTGATTCCCATTGCGGGCTGCTCCTGGCGCAGGGCAGTGCCCAGGTGCCCCGGGCATTGCTGTGTGAGGGAAGCCACATTGGCAGGTCCCCAGGGAATTGTCCCCCTCCAGTGCTTGTCGGCGAGGGCTCTGAGGTGGCTGCTTCCCTTCTCATCCAGGGAGAAACAGCTCCCCAGGGGGCTCCCCGGGGTGTCCCTGCAGTGACTGCTTCCTCAGCTGATGCCAGGAAAAGCAGGTTTTATTTCCTACACACCTTTAGGGGAGAAGAGGCAAATCCCACCCTGCAGGTGCACACCCCCAGGGCACGGCCACCTCTTGCCACTGCTGTGAGCTGGAAGCTCCTGCAGGAGAGCTACCCGAGGAGCATCCCTGTGCCTGGAGGGATGCAGGGATGTTCCTCGAGCAGGAGAGTTACCCGAGGAGCATCCCTGTGCCTGGAGGGATGCAGGGATGTTCCTCGAGCAGGAGAGCTCCCTGAGGAGCATCCCTGTGCCTGGAGGGATGCAGGGATGCTCCTCGAGCAGGTGTCCCCTGCAGTGGCTGCAGGTCAGGGGATGTTTGGGCTGGGACAGCCGTGACATTCCTCACCTGCTCCTCTGGGCAGGGGCCAGAAAACTCCGTGAGAGGGGGAGATGGAGCACGGGATGGGCAAGGCAGAAGAGGAGAGGAAAGAGAGGCGGCAGAGGAGGGGCGGATCCTGCAGGAGGAGAGGAGCAGAGCCGGGGGATGAGCGCCGAGCCTGCCGTCACCGCAGGGCCCCGGGGACAGGGATCCAGCGAGGAGCAGCAGCGCTGTTCCCGGGAATGTGGAATCAATGTGTTTACGGACGGTGACACGAGAGTGACACACAGTGGAGGAGCCTCATGAAAAAATAAACAGGTAATAATCACACTGCCATGTGCACGCTCCGCTCCTCGTTATTCCGGGGGAAAAGTCCACCAGGGTTGGAGGCTTCAGGAGATTAACCATTGCCTCCCTGGGTGGCACCTGCCCAGGGGTGCTGCTGCTCAGGGGGTCCCCAGCTCCTGTCTCCCCATCACAGAGGGGGTGCAGCAGTGCCTGGGGGTGCTGAGACACCACTGAGCACAAGCTGAGGCTTGGGAGAGCATGAGGAAGAGGCTCCAGCTCCTTCCAGGGAAGGCAGCCCCAGGAACAGCTTGTTGGTGTCTCACAAGAGCAGCTTCCAGGACTGCTTTGGCACAACCCAGCTGCTGCTGCAGGCACTGCTGGCCTTCCATGTCCCCAAAGCCTATTTTGGTGGGCATGGCTTCCCACGCACACAGCCAAGCCCTGGGGATCTGCTCTCACACGGCTCAGCCCAAGCACAGAGCTATGAGGTGACTTCTCAGATCCCCCTCTGCCTCCAGCCCCCCCAGAGCTGGGCAGAGAGGTCCCTGGCCAAGGAAAATGTGTAAAAATCAAGCAAATGAGTAAAAGCCCCACTAAAAATCAACTTTTTAGATGTCTTGTTTCATTTACAGATGACTCGAGGAGAAACATTTAAGGAGGAGATGAATAAAAGCGCCTGGCTGAGTCTGGGTGAGCAGTGACCCTCTGAGGGATCCTGAGGCAGCTCGGGGGTCCTGCAGGGCTCTGGGAGATGCCACCACCCTGGCAGGACCTGTCCATAAAAAAGTGGTCAACGCAGAGCACTCCTCCCCCAGATGTGTCCCTGCAACCAGGGAGGGGGGCAGGAGGATTGAGTTTGGGTTGTGGAATGGTCCCACAGAAAGCAGAGAGGGAAAAGCCCCTTCAGACAGTGAGTGAGTGTTTAACGGGTTCTGGGGAAGACTCCACTTCTCCTAAAGCTGCTTTGAGAGAGCCAAACTCTTCTCTGCCGTGAATTTTCATTTCCTGACACGCTGTATCCCCTCCTACTTCAGCATCTCCCTTCGGTGCCAGCCGGAGATGGGTAAAGGTGATCCAAGATTAAAAAAACCCCACAAGGAAGTGTGACGTGAACTTGATGCTGGAAAAATATCCCTGAAGGAATCTTTTCCCTCTCTTGCACCAGTAAAGTTTGAAAGGAAGCTCGTCTCCTTTAGTCTGCTGCGGGGTGGCTGGGGAGAGTGCCAGGAGGCAGAGGGGGACAGCAGGTGGTGACACCATGAGCAGGGACAGGACTGAGCAGGGGAAGGAGCTTCCTCTGAGGCTCTGGGTCTGCCCAGGCATTTGACCTTCTGAGAAAGAGCAGAGAGAGCCCCAGGGGCGGCTGCCACCCCTCAGGTGCCATCTCCAGGTGAGTCCCCTGCCCAGAGAGCAGCTTGTCAAAGGGACATGTGGAGATTGGGGACAGTAACACTGATGGGGAGGAGGGTGGAGGGATGGAGGATGGATGGATGGATGGATGGATGGATGGATGGATGGATGGATGGATGGATGGATGGATGGATGGATGGATGGATGGATGGATGGATGGATGGATGGATGGATGGATGGATGGATGGATGGATGGATGGATGGATGGATGGATGGATGGATGGATGGATGGATGGATGGATGGATGGATGGATGGATGGATGGATGGATGGATGGATGGATGGATGGATGGATGGATGGATGGATGGATGGATGGATGGATGGATGGATGGATGGATGGATGGATGGATGGATGGATGGATGGATGGATGGATGGATGGATGGATGGATGGATGGATGGATGGATGGATGGATGGATGGATGGATGGATGGATGGATGGATGGATGGATGGATGGATGGATGGATGGATGGATGGATGGATGGATGGATGGATGGATGGATGGATGGATGGATGGATGGATGGATGGATGGATGGATGGATGGATGGATGGATGGATGGATGGATGGATGGATGGATGGATGGATGGATGGATGGATGGATGGATGGATGGATGGATGGATGGATTGATGGATGGATGGATGGATGGATGGATGGATGGATGGATGGATGCATGGATGGATGAGGGATGGATGGAGGAATCCATGGATGGATGGATGAGGGATGGATGGATGAGGGATGGATGGATGGATGGATGGATGGATGGATGGATGGATGGATGGATGGATGGAGGATGGATGGATGGATGATGGATGGATGGATGGATGGATGGATGGATGGATGGATGGATGGATGATGGATGGATGGAGGAATCCATGGATGGATGATGGATGAATGGAGAAAGAGCTGAGCTGTGTCTCCACCCAGCAGCGTGTGGGTGGTGAGGAGAAGGAGGATGAGCTGCAGCTCCTTGGTGGTTCATCCAAGAAGAACAATGTCTCCTGTGCAAAGTGGTGTCTAAGAAGAAGTCCAAAGGCCATTGTGGTGTGGGAGGGCTTGGGATCCATCCAAGGGTCCATGCAGAAGCCAACTGGAACTTCCTCCTGCCCAGGAGAAACGCAGCTCTCTGTCCTCTGCTTGCTTGGCCCCCGGCTCTGTGTCCTCTCCCATGTGTTGTCCTTGTCCAAATCCTCAAGTCAGGCAAGTTTTACCCCAAATCATGGATTTTTCTCCACTGACAGGAAGTGAAGCTGGTTCTGGATGTCAGCAGAAAAGCATTTTATGTGTGGAATCCAGACCTTGCCCTAAACCTTCTGAGGGCTGCACTCTGTGTGGTGACAGCACCGAGGACACAAAGTGCTGCCCAACTCTGATCCCGCTGAAGGCTGACCTCACTGCCCAGCATTCCCACTGTGCCACTCTTGGACATGGTGAGGAAGCCCAGGAGGCAGGAGAGGGGCTGGTGAGCCCATGGAAACCACTGAAATGCAAGCACATCCTGCCCTGGAGCAGCTGTGTCAGCTCCTTTTGGGAAGGATTTTCCTAATGCGGGGGGATTAGGTCAGGAGCTCTCCTCCACGGCACTGCTTTGCTCGGGATGTTGGACAAGCAAATCAATCAGCCTCAATCCAGCCCTGAGGAGGGGATGAATGTTCCTTGCCTTTATCAAGGAGACTGGGAAACTGAGGCACAGAGGGATTTAAGTGGCCTTAAAGGAAAAAAAGAGGAAATCAAGAAGATAATCGCAGAGCAAGGCAGGCACAGGGAGAGGGAGGGAATATGAAGCTCCCACTTTTGAGCCATCGGTCACCAAGATGTTCCTCTGGTGGTGGAGTGTCCCTGGTTCTGTCACTGCTGCAGAGCACTCAGTGTGGGATGAGAGAGGGTCCAGCCTCAGCATCCCCTCGGGAATGGGCTGAACCAGAGGGCTCCTGGCCGAGGACACACGGGCGGGAATGACAGACAGACAGATGGACAGAGCTGAACTCCAGGCAGGGATGGGGAGCGGGGGAGAAGACAAGGTTTTGTTGAGACAGTGGCTGCACCCTCAGGACTGAGAGCTCATCCATATTTCAAACACCAGTTAGACAAACAAAACAAGAACCAGAGAGCCAAGCAAGGAGCCCGTTTGTCATATCAAAAGGGGTTTCAGTGGTACCTTCCTTGCCCTCCTGTCCCCTTGAAGTTTGTAGCTGGGGGGGAGAAGGGACATCTCCCTCTCCAGCCGAACGGCTCCGTGCCACAGCCGAGCCGGGCTGTGTGTAATTAACCCCGGAGCCAATCCCCCAGTGGGGGCTGCCAGGCAGATCAAAGAACTCACACATCTTTGTCTGCAGCCAAGGGGAGCTGGGAGGAAAGCAGAGCAGGGGTGGGAGAGAGCCAGGGAGCCGCGTGTGTGCTCCTAATTGATAAAAAGGGAAGAGCATCTTCCTCCGAGAGATCTCCAGCCCCATCAAAATGCAACAGGAGAAGAAGAAGGGGAAAGAAAGAGGCTTTGCTTTCCCTTGCAGGAACCAAAATCCAGCTGCTTCCAGCAGGAGAGGTGGTCAGCGCCCCGGGCAGGGCTGGGGGGAGAGGGCACCTCTGGGGTGGGGGGCACATCCCCAGGGTCAAGGGCTCTCCAGGGTTTGCCATGGGAGCCCTTGGCAAGGTGAGGCATTCCAGGAGCACCCAGAGGGCTGAGGGAGCCCTCTGCCTCACCTGGACCTGCAGCACCAGGAGAAAGAAGGGTGAAACCAGTGCATCCCACACCTCTGCCTCAGCACATCCCACACCTGACCCAGCACATCCCACACCTCTGACCCAGCACATCCCACACCTGACCCAGCACACCCCACACCTGCCCTGCCCCAGTATATCCCACACCTGACCCAGCACATCCCACACCTGACCCAGCACATCCCACACCTGCCCTGACCCAGCACATCCCATACCTGACCTCCAGCACGAGCCCTGGTCCATCTGTTTGCCACCAGCCCATGCTTTTTGGAGAGTGGCCCAGACAGGTGAGCAGACCATGGATGGGCACCTGGCTGGAGCTCATACTGCTGGTGGGGACAGGAGGAATCACCAGGTGTGCCAGGTGTGCCAGGAGATGATGGAAGGAAAGCATCATGAGGGGCAGGGGGGGTTTACAGGTGGTTAAAGGGAGTTGAGGTGAGAAATGGCCAAACCCCACAGACAGCCAAAGGGAAGGAAGGGCTGAGGACATCCTGGGTCTGACAGTGACCCCAGCGTCTTGTTCTGAGCGTGGCACAGGTGTCTCACCTGCTTCTCAGGATGGCCAGGTGGCTTCACCTGCTGGGACAGGTCAGAATCCTGGTGTCACCAAGCATCTTCCCAATCGATTCCAACACGGAGGCTGCAGGACAGAGCCCTTCCCTGAGGCCTCCCACAGCCCCGTTCACCCAAAACTGAGATATCTGAGCCCAAGCATCCCTTTGTCCCATGGAGAGGGACAGCAGTGCTGCCCAGAGCTGATTCACTCGCCCTGGACTGGAGTGTGAGACAGATGGGAAACACCTGCCAAAGGGTTGTTCTTCCAGGAATTGCAACAAAAGCCTGGATTTCCCAGGAACTGGGAGATACCCCAGGCTTTTCTGCCCCACAGACCATAGGGCTGCCCCTGAGCAGTCCCACAGTTAGAGTTTGGCTGAAGCACAATTTCAATAAATTGCACATTCCCTGATCCACAGGACTCAGTGGGGTTGGTCCTGTCCTGACAAAATGCCAAAGGCTCCATCCACAGCAGGGTGTAGGGGTGGAAATGCAGGAATCTCCTGATGGCCCCTCCTCATGTTCTGCAGCCACCCCGTGGCAGAGCACACCCTCACCCCAATCTCCCCTCACATCCCCACCCCAATCTTCCCTCACATCCTTATTTACACTTGGTTTTTGCTGCCTCACTGGGGAGCTGCCTTGGTTTGGAAAGACAGGAGTCTGCTAAGGAAGGCAGGAGTCTCCCCTGGAATGGAGAATGTAAACCCTCCCCACCCCTCCGAATTGCTATAATTTTAAATGAAGGGGCTCTCAGGCAAAAAATATGGGAGCAGGAAATAACAGTTCTTTAATAGGGAAGAAATAAAAAGAATAAAATAAACAATGCAGTCCACTGGAACAACACTGACAGAGTCAGAACCCAACCTGACACCCTGTGGGTCAGGGTGTTGGCAGCAGTCCCATTGGAAATGTGGCTGCAGCCCTCCTGCAGTGTCAGGGGTGGTTCTGATGGAGCAGGGATCCTGTAGAGAAGGATGTATTCTTCCTTCGAAGATCCAGTGGAAGAAGTGGCAGGTGGTGTTCCTCTGGGGCATCCAGGGGAGAAAGCCGTGCTGGTGTCTCAAAACCCCTGGATTATATCCAGGTAGGAATGCTTGGCTCCTCAGGGAGGTGTGAATGTGGTCACTCACAGAGAGAGATAAGGCAAACTGCCCACTTGACAAAGGTAATCTGCCATACAGATGGTAATAGAATACATCTTGCCCTGCAATCTGGAACAGGAGCCCAGCAACCTGATTTGGTGAATTTTTAGGTTGTTATTTTTAAAAATGCACAAAACAAAAGAGCAGGAGCAAAAATTTAAATTATTTACCAGAATTCAAATTGGGGTGAGCATCATCCCAGCATCAAGTGGCTCCAAGCAAGGAGGATTTTATGGTTTGGTTGGTGGTGGTTTCCAGGGCAGGAGTCTCATTGCAGGAACCTCTTGGTTTGTTTTTAATCCAAGAAGACACAAATAGAAAGGCAAACATGCTGGGGACTAGGTGATGGAACATTTGGATTGTGGGTGTGAGTGAGAAAGGAGAAAATGGGAATTGTTTGTAGAAATTCAGCTCTAGAAACAACCAAAGGGACTTCAAAGGGATGGGGTGGCCTGATAAAAGAGGAGATTAAAACTGGGCAAAGGTCAGTGGGGAATTCCCACTGCTGGGCTGTCCCAGCCAACAGTGAGGAATGGGATAACAACACACCTCAGCCCTGTGCTCTGGAAGTCATGCAGCCTTTGCCACTTGGGTCAGGAAAGAAATGGAAAAGAAAGAATTGAAACCCAAACAGAAGCCCACAATGGCTGTGTGTAATTAACCCCGGAAGCTCATCCCATCCCACCCCATGGGCAGGGACACCTCCCACTGTCCCAGGCTGCTCCCAGCCCCAGTGTCCAACCTGGCCTTGGGCACTGCCAGGGATGGGGAATGGCACTCAGGGGTTTGGGGGCACCCAGGAGCTCACGTCAGCTGGTTGGGATTAGACAAGTTCAAACTCCCAGCTTGGTCAGGAAGAAAAGGCATTTCCTGGGTCAGAGCCTGGGCTTGGGGATAGTGCAGCTTTTCCAGTGTGATCCCTGTCCCTGCTGAAGGAAAACCAGGAAACAGCTCTTGGTTAAAATAAGTAACTTATTCCTTGTAGTTTCTGGACAGAAATCTCTGGGGTAACAAAACCAAAAAGAGCTTGGTTGGGGTTTTTGTAACTTCCTGACAGGGAAGAGCCAGATTCCCAGGAGGAAAAGGCAGAGCAGTTGGATATTTCACCTGGTTTCACCTGGTCCTGGTGGTTTTCCCTCTCCTGTGTTGGGATCCCAGCCCCTCCTCAGTTACACTGCAGTAAAATCAGCCTCTCCCAACCCTGACGTTCCCCCAGGCAGGATTTGCAGGGAATCCATTTAAAATTATATTAATGAAACAACTTCGACTTAATTAAAGCCAATTATTGGCAAACCCATATCCTCACTCACTGACCAGTGTCAAATGATTTGATTTCCTCCCTCGCCACCTGACTCCGAGCACGGATTGCTGATATTTCCTGGATTTCTGGAAATCACTGTGCTGCTCATGGCAGGCAGCCCGGCCTGTGGAGAGCCAGAGGCTCCGTGGGTCTGTCAGGATGGAATTCCTGGCTGGGAGGGCGGGCAGGCCTGGCACAGGTGCCCAGAGCAGCTGGAGCTGCCCCTGGATCCCTGGCAGTGCCCAAGGCCAGGCTGGACAGTGGGGCTGGGAGCAGCCTGGGACAGTGGGAGGTGTCCCTGCCCATGGCAAGGAAGGAGATGAGCTTTAAAGTCTCTTCCAAGCCAGTCATCCTGGAATTCCACGGTCTGTGATTCCATCAATAAGATCAAAACTTGCTCCTCTTCCTTCCCCAAAGACGTTGCTTGTCGCTCCCTCAGGAGAAGCCATGAGAGCAAACTGTGACACCAGCACTGAGCTGCCAGGCTGGCAGAACTCCTGGTGGGAAAAGGAGAATGTCCCCGGCTCAGTGGCACAGCAGGGCTGTCACTGGAGCAGAGGAGGAGGAACCTTGGTGTCACAGCCCGGTGTCCCAGCCCGGTGTCCCAGCCCGGTATCCCAGCTGGTGTCCCAGCAGCACGGGCGGGTGTGGCCCCTCCTGTGGGCAGGGAGTGTCGCTATCAGTCGCTATCAGAATCCGTATCTCGGGCTCTCAGGAGGGGCAGCGATCTGAGCAGGGAGCTGAGCTCCCCTCACAGCTGCAGTGCTCGGGGCAATCCCTCACTGATGCTTGGCTGCCAGGCCTGGCACTCGGAGCTGGCCCTGGTGTAAGAGCTCCTCTGCTGCTCCCAAACATTCCCTGGTGCCATGGCCAGGGAGGTCAAACTGGGGCTTTCTGCCAGGCTTTGCCTGGGACTTCTCCCCATGAAGGTCTCCAAGAAGCCCGATTCAAGGAGTCCTGATAAAATCTGGGCATGAGGATTCCAAACCAAGACCCACCTGCTCCCTCTGGGGCTGCAGCTCACCCCAGGCAGGAGGAAAACCCCATGAGCAGAATTTGGGTTTTTTCTACAGCCACTGAACAGTCTTCAAGGGAATCGATGGCATTATAGACAGGGAACCTGAACAAAAGGTCTCAGGATGCAATCAAAAGGAAGGATGAGGAATTTGGGTGAGGTCATGGTTGAGCTGAGGAGTTCTGATGCTGTTTAGACCCAGCTCACCTGCCCTGACACCAAATATTTCTGTGGCTTTGAGGCACATGGGTGAAACTCTCTTATATTATTTATTCCATCAGATTTCTCCTGCACATCTCCAAAGAACATCTCCAATTTTCCAGGAACAGCTGTGTCACAGCATGGAAGAGTTTCCAAACAAAAATTCCAAACCCAGATCCCTCCCCAGGCCAGGGCCTGCTGCTCAAGCCTGTTTTTGCTATTGAGCAGCCCCAATCAACCTGAGCTCTAAGAAAAGGTCTCTCAATCTGAGTTCAAAAGAGAAGAGAGAACCTCAAAAATGCTCTTGACTTTAAATGAATCAATGGAATCAGTCAATAGTCTAAGGAACTCTTCAGACTCAAGCCTGAAGCCGCAGTGCCAGGCTGTGCAGGGTCTGTGATCAGCTGGGCACCAGCCCTGAGCTGAGCTGGGCACAGAGGTGGGGAAGGTGGGAGATCCCAAATCACAGATTTTTAGCTGGCTGTGGCTTAGGTTTGATCCAGCTTCACAACAAAGAATTAACTTCCTGAGGTCATCAGCATCATTCACCAGAATTTCATTGAGTTAGGAAGTTCTCCCTCTACAGAAGCTGTGGACAAATCCCACCTCAACATTTGGGGCTTTTGGGCTCAGCATTTTGGGCTTTATGCTGAGCCCTCTTCAGGAGCTGGTGACTGAACTCTGCCTAAAGAATCCACATGGGATGGGGGGACAATCTGAAGGGAGAAACCAACAAAGCCCTAAATTTCCACGGAGAAGTGCAGAACAGAGCTGAGAGTAAATTCCAGCCAACTCTTTGAGCACAGTGTCCTTTCTCCAGAGGAGCTGGTCACTTCCCCTGCAGCTGTGCTCAGAAATCTGCTCTTATCAATAGCTGAATATGCTCAGGGCAGCATTTAAATGCCTCGCATCGGTGTCCCTGTCCCCTGTACCATGTCACCAGGTCACCTCCTGCACATGTTAATGACCCCCAGGGTGAGGGGCTGCTTTCTGCTGCCTCACCCACACTCCTCTTTATTCAGTCCCTGTGCATGCCCCAGGTTTGCGCCCTTGTCACTTATTTTATTCTGAATCCAAACACTGCCACACAATGCACTTGACCTTTGCCCTGCAGGGAACGCTCCTGGGACGAAGGAAGAATTCACTCTTTATTCCTTTCTAATCTGAGTTGTTCCTCCACCATCCTGGACAAATCCCCGCTTACACAATGGAAATCCAGGCGTCTGCTCTCCCCAGAGCTGGGGCTCTGCACAGGGTTCCTCCTCCTGCCTTTGCCCACCTCAGCTTTCAGCAGCTGCATCTGCCCTGAGTGACCCTGGTCCCAGCGGGGCAGCAGCTCCAGGAGGGGTGGCTGGGATGGGCTCTGTGCCCCTGCCAGGCTGCGTGGGTACAACAGGAATCCACCAGGGCAGGGAGAATCCCAGAGCCATGCAATGGTTTGGGTTGGAAGGACCTCAAAGCCCACCCAGTGTCACCCCTGCCATGGCAGGGACACCTCCCACTGTCCCAGGCTGCTCCCATCCCAATGTCCAACCCGGCCTTGGGCATTGCCAGGGATCCAGGGGCAGCTCCAGCTGCTCTGGGCACCTGTGCCAGGGCCTGCCCACCCTGCCAGGGAACAATTCCCAATTCCCAGTATCCCATCCATCCCTGCCCTCTGGCAGTGGGAGCCATTCCTGTGTCCTGTCCCTCCATCCCTTGTACAAAGCCTCTCTCCATTTTTCTTGGAGCCCCTTAAGCACCTGGAAGGCCATGATAAGGTCACCCCAAAGCTTCTTGTTTGCAAGAGGTCAAGCACTGAGCTTCTTCTGAGGATGTTTATAGTGAGCTCCTCCGTCTGCTGGGACTCACCTGTCCCCACACCAGACGGGTGGCAATGTCCCAAGCACCACACCTGGGCCATTCCACCTGCACCAAACCAGCTGAGGGAGAGCCTCACATTCCCTGACTTCTTAACTGCCCATGCTCTGCATGGGACACCCCATGGGACACTCATCCAGAGCCAAAACACTTAACTGCTGCAAGCCAGGCCCCTTTTCCCAGAGAACCCAGGAGCAGCCTTCTTCAGCTCCAAGCATTTATTCATCCCCTTTTCTTTTTTTCCTTCCTGTTGTGTTAACAGAGCATCTAATGTGACTAAATAGGACAACCTGCTCTCCCATCCCCATGAAAAATAAATTATGTGCTTTCCCTCGACTCCCTCCCCCCTCCTGCTGGTGCTTTTCCCACCAGGCAACTGTGGGACCTGGTGTCCCTTGGGCAGAGCTCATGGAGGGGCCGGGGAACCTCCCCAGCCATGGTGGGAGCCATCAGCTGGAGCCAGGGCAGTGGTGGAGGCAGAGTTTGGGGGAGCAGAGGAGGTGGGGAGGAGGAGGAAGGGGTGTGTGTGCATGTGGGGGTGGAATCTGTGTGCAGAAAGCAGCCAAGTGGCAGCTTACCCTGTGAAATATTAATCATCCCTGCTTCTGCAATTTCGGCAATGCGTTCAGGCCCACCACTGCTGAATATTTCATTAACACCACTCACTTCCCACTGCACTTCTCCCACTTTTCTCTCTCCCATAGACCCCTCTCCCGTTGCTGCCCCCCAGGCCTTGCCACCAGCAGCAGCCATGGCCACAAGCTCCGTGCTCCATCCCCATCCTGGACACGCCAGAGCCCAGCCCAGCCCTGCTCCAGCCACTGTCCCCTGTGGTGGGGAGAGAGCAGAGGCCGTTCTGAGGCAGGAAGATCATCAACTCCACTGGGAGCAGAATATAAGTGTGCATCAACAAGTCCCCTGCTGAATAATCCATGAGGCAGGGCAGGGCAGAAATGCTGACTCTGGCCTGGGAGCTTTTTAAACCACGGAGTCTCTGGTTCTTCATCCCTGACTTGCTCAGTGGGAGCACTTTGGGAGCGCAGTCAAACGTGCCAGGGTGAGCTTTGTTGGGGCTGAGCAATTTTCACCTCAGGTTCCCAAATGCAGCTTTTCCTGCCTGATTCCAGCCGGGATGGAAGGAGCCACGAGGAGAGGGGTGGAACCAGCCGGGGCAGGAGCTGGGGCTGGAGGAAGACCATGGAGGACATGAGGATCTGCCAGGAGACCAAAGCAAGGCGCGGTGTTGGTGCTGTGATCCACACCTGGGCTGCCTCCTGTTAATACCCACAGTGAATCTCCACCTCTCCCATCCCAAACCCTTTTCCATCCCTCCTCTCCTTCTGTTCCACTCTTTCTCTCCCCTCCACACCCAGCCTTGCTCTTTCTCCTGTCCATACAAGCTTACACCAAGCCAATGGCTGAGGAAGCTGAGGGGCTGACCCATGGATGCTGCACTTCTGAACAAGAGATCCAGGGTAAAGGTTTGTGGGATCCCAGTGGATTGTGAGGAGCTGGAGGAAACAATGGGATCAATCAGCCCTGGATGCCAGGCTGCTCTGGGGTCAGATGCTCTCTCCTCATGGTGCACCTCCCTCCCTGGGGGAGATTTCTTGTGCTGATGGGGAGACCTGAGGAGCTGCAGACTCACAACCTATCGCTCCAAGGGGAGATGGACGTGGTGGGAAAGAATCCTACAGGAAAGATGGAGACTTTACAGGAGCATGGAGTGACAGGACAAGGCAGAGTGGCTGCAAGAGGGCAGGGCTGGATGGGAGCTCTGTGCTGTGAGTTCTGACATAATTTCTGGTTCTCTACAACCTGCAGAAAGACACACAGGTTCCTCTTCCCACACACAAAGTAAAAAATCCCAGCCAAGCTTCAGTGCTGGTATCTGAGAATGAAAAATTGGGATTTTGATCAGTAACAGAGGGAATGCCTCCAGCCAAGGGCCCGTTTGGAGCAAGGCAGGGTTTGCTCTGCAAATCTCACTGGAGGACCAAGACATTCCTTTTGTGCAATACATGAAATAGAATGTGTGCTGGAGAAGCCACTTGAAAATATTGAATGAGATAACTTTGTCTGATTAATGTAGTGTGCTTCCTTCCCCCTTTTTATTAAAAATTCACAAGGCTTCCCAGCCCTTCTCTCAATTAAGCAACTTGTTTGTCAGGATTATTTGTTACGCATTTTCATAAACATTTGATGAATTATATGCAAACATCTCACTAATGTATTAACAAGGCTGAGGTTTTAATTACACAACACTCAAGGAAAGTGGGCTTAAGGCTCCTCCAGTGGAGTTAATTGTGTTTTCTGCTGTGTCTGGGCATTGCAGGGGGAATTTTCCTCTGGGGGAAATCCCATTACAATGGCAACACCCCTGCCCAGGCTCCCAGCTGGAGCCCCATGGAATTCATCCACTTCCAGAGCTTCCCTTCCCTCTGCTAAAGGCTTCACCCAGACTCTGGTAATGAGGAGTTGGGAGTTGATAAAATCGGTTTTCCATCAGTCCTTGGTCGTTGTTTGTCACATGGAGATGAGATTTTTAAGGGACTTCTGACAGAACAGGAGAAGGGCCGTGCTTGATCCCCCTCTTGGCATTTCCAGCTTAGGAGGGCATGGAATGTTCCATGGAATGGGTTGGGTTGGGAAAGCCTATCCAAGTCTTTAGAATATTGCACTTCCCAAAAATAAGTTAGAAATCCCTGAAAGTCCACCTTATTATTAATTAAATATTAGCTGTGGTCGAATGTTTGTGATGGAATTATTTGCTCAATACAATTTCTTTCTGTTTTGTTCAGAGCTGTACATACACACTACTTGGGACTTCTGATGACATCTTGACATATTCTGATATGACAGAGTGGACAACTGTGCTCTTTTTTTAACTTTATTTTCAAGCCTCTGATTTGATTTTCTGTTCTTTTCATTCCCAAATTGGGAGATTTGCAGTGTTTGAGACCCTTATTTCAGCCAAGCAATAATTTAAGATGTTTCTTCTAAAATCAGCTTCTCCTCTAATTAGTCCTGAGATCTTTTCTTTCTTTCCTTTTCAGAAATATTAAAACATCAAACTCTTTCATTAGGCCACTGAATGGCACGGCCTTTGATTAATAAAATAGACTGAATTGCTAATTAGCCATTCATCATTGGGCCATTTACTTGTGACACAGGAGCAATAATGGGTCTTGCAGGACTCGTGAATGTCACTTGTCCCTCTCTCAGATTTATCTCAGTGCACAGGTGCTCAGTTCAATGGCAACTGGGGGTGCAAGAACCAAATGGCTCTTTGGATGAAATTAAAAAGAAATTAATTGTTTCAAGACTTGAATTCCATGGACAAGGAAGTCATAGAGTTGTGGAATCATGGAATGGTTTGGCTTGGAGGTGATCTTAAAGCTCACCCAGTGCCACCCCTGCCATGGCAGGGACACCTCCCATTGTCCCAGGGTGTCCCAGCCCCAATGCCCAGCCTGGCCTTGGGCACTGCCAGGGATCCAGGGGCAGCCCCAGCTGCTCTGGGCACCTGTGCCAGGGCCTGCCCACCCTCACAGCCAGGAATTCCATCCCAAATCCCATCTTATCCCCCTTTAATTCCTAACGACCGCCTTCTCTAAACCTGGCCTCCCACTCCCCTTGAATGAACCCAAAATACCGTTTCAAAATGCCTGAATTTCTCTGGGAAGGGATATTGAGTTCTGACCATGCTGGTGGTGACAGCACCAGCACGGGGATGGCTCTGGAGGTGCCCATCCCATCCCATGAGATGGGGAGGGGCAGGGCTGGTCCCTCCATCTCCCACATGGCTGCCCAGGGTGGCAGCTCCAGCCAGGAGTGAGCTGTGCCTCCCTTCCCACTCCCCAGCCTGCCTGGGGTGGCCGGTGAATACAAATCAAGGCAGCAGTGTTAATATTCTCATTACATTGAAATCCAACGGCCTTTTTTAATATTCAGAATCAAAGGCACCTCACCACCAGTAGATTCTTTTATAATTTTTTTTTAATGGAGCCCTGCATCTCATTCCACACTTCCTCCTCCTCCTCTAATATATATATATTTTTTTTTAATATTTTTTTTTATTTTTAAAATTATTTTAAGCCAGGCTAAACCACCAGGGAAGGGCCATGTCTATAAACAGATGCCACTCACAGAGGGGCTGGGAGGCCTTCCCATCATTAGATGATGCTGAACTTTGAACCTGTGATTTGGAGGCTGCTTTTTCCGGAGAGGAGGAGGAGGAGGAGGCAGCCGGGATGAGGCCGGGGCGGAGGGAGCTTGACGGGGCCTCTCTGGTGAATTGCTGCTCTGCCCAGCCCAGGAACGCTCAGCACTTCAAATCCTCTCCAGTCACTTTGAAGCTCCTCTCTCTTAATCTCTCTCTCTCTCTTTCTCTCCCTCTCTCCGCCTTTTCCCCCCTCACATCGATGAATCATTCATGCCTTTTTTTTTTCTTCCCCCCCACCTCAGAGGTTCCTTTAGGGGAAAAAAAAAGGGAAAAGAAGGGAAAAAAAAAGAGAAAAAAAACTTCTCCACACAAAGCCCTGCCTGTGTTTATGTTCTTATTGCTTATTATCACCAATGTAGAACAAATTACTGACAAGATGCTGCCGAGGCTCCGGCGGCCCTCGGAGGGAGGCTCCTGATGGAGCTTCCAGGCTTGTTTTAAATGGAAATGCTCCGTGGGGCTCTGCATTCCATGGAAATGTGCCAGAAGAGTTTGCGGGAGCAGGGAAGGAGCCTGGACAGGAGCTGGAGCTGCCAGAGGAATGGCAGGGTCTGCACACGCGGTGGAGCAGCCGGTGACAGTGGGACCATGGGTGGGTGGGAAATGGGGTTTTGATGGGATCACAGAACATTTCAGGTTGGAAAAGCCCCCCAAGACCATTGAGTCCAACTGTCTCCCAATGCTGGTGATGGTGGGACCATGGGTGGGTGGGAAATGGGGTTTCTGGCGGGATCACAGAACATTTCAGGTTGGAAAAACCCTCTGAGACCATCGAGTCCAACTGTCTCCCAACGCTGCCAAAGCCACCAGTAACCCCTGTCCCAAGTGCCACATCCACAGGTTTGGTATTGCCCCAGGGATGGGGAGTCCACACTGCCCAGGGCAGCTGTGCCAGGGCTGGTCATGAACACCTTTCCATGCTTCCCATGGCTCTTTCCATGAAAATCTTTTCCCCAATACCCTAAATCCAATCTAAACCTCCCCTGGCACAACTTGAGGCCATTTTCTCTTGTCCTACAGGAAGGGTTTGACAGTCTTTGGGAAAGATCTTGAGCGTCTCAAATGATCCTGAAAATGGGATATTCGGGCTTTTGGAACACATTTCTGCTCCCAGACCAGCCCAGGAATGGGTCAATCCCTCGTTTGTGGTTGCACCACATTCACTCCTGGTCCCTCAGAGTGAGGATGGCTGTCCCTGCTGTCCCTGCTGTCCCTGCTCTGGGCCGCCCCAGGTGCTGCTGGACCAGGCTGTGCCCACCCTCCCAGGAAGGAATTCCTTCCCCAGCTTTGTAGGGGCGGCTCCTACAAAGGGCAGAGCCTGCGGCTGTATCCACGTCCAGGTCAGGAATTAGGGGCTGCCCTGCACTTGGAAGGAAATTCCATGGGGGTCCCCAGCTTTTCCCAGCTCCTGGGAGGCCTGGGGAGATTGATGTGGGGTTAATGCCATTGGAAGGGTTGTGCAACACTCATTGGAGGGTTGTGCAACACTCATTTCCCCCCGACAGCTGGACCTGGCAGCAATTAAGTCCTGATGCACTTAAGCTTCCAGCAAACTTCAGGAATTCAGGCTCTGGAGCTCGGGAAGGTTCATAGATATTTGCTTAATGATGTCTCAGAAGGGGAGAAAGAGCTTTTGCTGTCACCATGTGCCTCCCAGTCACTCGGAGGATCCCAAAGGGCTGCTTGGTGCAATCCCATTTGCAGACTGCAGCCCAGGCTGGGGTTTAAGTGGTTTATCCATCCTGACACAGGGAATCCCTGGATGGGCTGGACCTTCATCCCCACCTCTTGGTCACATTTCCAGACCACGTCCTGGGAGATGCCAGAAGCAGCCATGCAGTTACCCAGGCAGGATCTTCCAGCCCTCCTGCAAATCCAAAGGCTGGAGCTTTGGGTGTGATCCCAGCTTGCCCAGCCCAAGCAGGAACTCCTGTATTCCCACTTTCTGCTCACACCACAAAGCAAAATCCCTCTCCCAGCGAGCAGAGCCAGCCCTGAGGTTTTATTAGATGAGATATGACCTATTTAATATGTAAAAAATAAACAGCTTTGCTATTAATAATAAATATTTAGGGCTCATTCCAGCTGTTCTTGTGGAGCTCTGTGATAGAGTGTTTACCATGGATTTGGGTCCTCAGGAAAATGTTTTTACAGATGCAATGCTCTGCAAACCCCCTGGGTCTCTATTATTATTAATAATAATATTAATATCATTGTTATTATTATTGTTGCTGCTGTTATTGTCATTATTTTTACATATCACCTAATTATTTTCCCAATAAATTTAGGGCAATAAGGGTTATCAGGAAGCACATGAAGGGCACCCACTTCCCCTTCCAGGTGTGCTGGGTCCCTTCTCTCCATCCCTGGCTGATTTTAACCCCAAATTCCAAGTACAAGCTCCAAGTTCACCACCCAGGGAAGCCAATATGGGATGGATGGGGGTGACTTGCCTGGCAGCAGGTTTAATTAAACCTGGTTTAATTAGACACTGCCTTCCCACTCCCCAAAGACGCTGGCTGGGAGTTGCCATGGGATGTGAGGATCACAAGAAAAGGACCCACATTTGGAGCAGAGATCCAGAATTCCCACTGCTGGAGCTATAAACGCATGGAAGCATTTTCTCTAAACACTTTTCTTTCACCCTTCTCTTCATGGCTGTGATCCACAGTGGGAATGGGAGACCTGCAGGCCCAGCAGGGACATCCAGCAGGGATGCAGCAGGAAAGGGGAGAGGCTGCAGGGAGAGAGGGGTGGAGGGAGGGAGGGAGGCAGGAATGGTCAGACACCTCGAGGGCACCAGCCAGTTCCAGCCACACACAGAGCCACGTGGGGCAGGGACAACAAAATGCTGTTTGTCCTCACCCCAAAATCAGTAGGAGAGAGTTTTTCCCAAGAGGTTGCAAGGAAAGGTGTGTTTGGGTACAGTGTTGCCAACATTAGGGAATTATCACCTCTCCCAGTGTCTTTAGCCTAAAAGTGAATTTTGTGACAATGCAATTAAGAAAAACGAAATTTCTTAGACTTCCCTCTCTGCAAGGGAGCCAGGCACCTCCACCTCTTTTTTGGGAGAAAAGGTGATGCTCTGGGAGAGTGACACTGCGGGAATCTCACCTTGGGAGGGAAAACTGGGCTGGAGGGGAAAACACACAAGGGTTAAACACCAGACTTTAGGGGAGGCTCCTAAGACTTCCCTGCTTTCTGCACAGAGTTGGGAAATACATGAAGGGCTTGTGGAAAAGCATCAGATCTTCCCAGGCTATTGATTCCTGACCTTCATTCCACAGCCCTCTCCTGGCTCATTAGCCCCAGAGCAGGCTGAGCTGAGCTGGTTCTGTGATCTTCACTGACCAGGCTAAAGGAAAATTCCCCTTCCCAGCCCTAAAACCGAGCCTAATGGGCCACCTGCCCCCTCCAAGGACTCCTGGAAGCATCAGGAGCTCACTAGGGCCTGGCAAGGGCAGCAGCATCCGTGGGTTCCCCAGACTGGGAGCAGTTTCCCCCGAGCGCCTGCGGCCAGGCACGAGTTTGGGTCAAGGTTAAAGATGGGCTTTGGAGCTTAAACTCCAAGTTCAGGCACAGAAGGGCTCTGTGAGGCTGCTCTGCTTTCCAGAAGCCACAGGCTAGGGTCAAAGCCCACAAACACCCAGGAGCACTGGTGAGCCCAGGCTCCGGCATCAGCTGGAAGAGGAGCAGGAGCCACAACCCTGCAGTGTACAGGTTCATTTAAATTCAGGTAGAACCAGACCAGACTGGTGGATTTTTTGGCAATTTGGTCAAAAAAAGAGAGAAGCAATCAGGCTGAAAGGATCTTTGGTGTATGAAAGGGGAACAGCATTGTTTTAGATAAGATTGAGCTGTGTTTCCCAGCTTGAATTTCCAGGTACACAACAGAACCCACCTGCCCTTTTCCCAGGAAATTCATTTCCACCCGTCATGCCTCAGTTTCCCCACCCACCCCACAGAGCTTGCCCTGGGTTTTCTTTTGCTCTGAGACCTTCACAAACACCTTGAGGCTCTCGCTGTGAGTTTTCAGTCGGTGCCTTTGGGGCTCCAGCTCTGTCCTGCCCAGCTGGGGCCATCACCGTGGGCTCCAGCCTTCCTCACCCCCGCTGCCAGGCTGGAAAAGTGCCCTCCTTGCCTGGAGTGTGCCAGAGGCAGGGAGAGGGGAAGGGGAGGAAGAAAGAGGAGTGTGCCAGAGGCAGGGAGTGGGGAAGGGGAGCAGTCGGTGTGGCCAAGGCAGCCACGTCCCACCAGGACATGGAGGGCAGAGGGTCCCCTGTCCCACTCGGGTCAGACCTTTGGCCCCATTGGCCAGCTGTGCCATCCCTGGAAAATCCCTGGGGCATCCATCAATCCCTGGAGCATGTTCTGACCCTGCATGGCCAAGAGGAAGATTTTCCTCAATCCTTTTAAACCTGCACCAATGCGACCGATGCAGGTAAACCGAAACACTTCTGGATCAGGAGAAGCTCTGGTCCTCTCCCTCCATCCAGGGCTCTCTCCTTCCCTTCCCCACAGCTTTCAATTATTTAATTTCCCCTCCCCCTGGCAGCATCTGAAAGCCAAGTGCCTTAAATACAAATCACCTGCAATCATTACGGGCAGGACCTTTCAGCCCCGCTCAGAGCAGCGGGCCCGGAGTAATGAGCTCTGCTGAGAGTTTGCTGCATTTCACATCCTGCACATGGAAAGGATGGGACTGGGGAAGGGGGAGGGAAGCGGGAAGGAGGCCAGATCCAGCTGGGGAGGGGAAATATTCGCCACTCCCATTTTCCTCCCTCTGCAGGAGGAAGTTCAGGCCCTCGGGAGCCTCGGGCTCCTGAGCTGGGGTCGGGTGCGCAAACAGGGAGGTTGCAGCTGGAAATGGAAGCTCTGAGGGGCTCAGATATCCTTCCAGGGCTGGGCTCCCACCCTGGACCTTGCCCCCGGCAGACTCTGAGCAATCCCTCCTTCCCTTCCTTCACTCAGCTCCATCCCTGAAGGGACTGTCACGGACCCCAGGGTGCCTCTCCCACGTCTCCAGCCTCAGTCCCTCTGGTGCAGGCACCAGCTCTCCACATCCATCCTGCCTTCCCACCCTGGAATGCTCTTTGCAGGTGGCTGTCCCTCCCTGCAGGACCCCAGGGCACTGAGGGGCAGGACCCAGGGGTGCCACCCTGGGGGTCACCCACAATTAGGATGCTCCAGACTCAGGTCCTGGCGGCATCAAATGGCTCCTGGAGTGCCTGGAAAGAGCAGCACAGGAAATCCAGCAGGGACCTCCCTGCCATGAAAGCTGCCCTCAGCTCCTGGGGCTCCCAGGGCACCAGCAGGACCAGGTGAAGGCCTTCACTGCCCCTTCTCCTTGAGCAGCCACGTCCAGGCAGCTGCTGAGCTCTCCCCAGAGTCCACCCTGGTCCCTGGAATCAGCGCCCAGAGCTTTCCTCCTGCTCCAGCAGCGCCATGGAGCTCCCACGCAAGGACCAACACACCCTGCACACCCTCAGGCCAGACCCCATCCCCTGGGACAGGCAGAGCCAGGCAGGGCTGCCCTGGCCTCCCTCCCTGCCTGGGAGAAGGTGTGGAAGGAGGGGATGGAGCAGGGAGGGAACGGAGCAGGGAGGGAATGAGAGCAAAGCCTCGCACCGCAGACTTCAAAGTCCTCGTCAGCAGGAGCCTTCGGAACAGTTTAAGTACAAAATGAATTGTTTTAATATTTAATCAGCCTATAATAGGCCTGGGGATCCCAGTGGACATGGTTTGCAGCTGAAAGGATGTCCAGAGTGAGAATCCCCCCTCCAGAAGGGACAGTGGTCCTGCAGGAGCCCTGAGACACAGGGAGGGACAATCCCCTCCCTGCTGCTGTCCTGGATGTCACACAGCACCTGGGACCCGCTCACCTGCCAGTGCCGAGGGCTTGGAGAGCCACAGCCATCAGTCCTCACCCCGCAGGAGGATGATTTCATTCTCTGACGAGCTCAGAATAAATTCCAGCCTGCTCCCACCCACTCTGTAACACTCATGCCAAAGAGTCAGCGCCCCCAGGCCCTGCTCTCCCCCTGCCAGTGGTACTGTGGGGGCAGCCAGCCATGGGAAGGGCACAGCCCCAAGTGCTGGCACTGCCCAGGCTGGGGAGGAGTCCCTGGGAATTGGGGTTCCTGGATATGCAGGGAACAAACCAGGCTTGGCTCAGCTCAGCCTTTCCCCTCCAGCATCCATGCTCGGCTCCACAGGGTGGGAGCTGGGGGCTCAGACCCCAAAGCCACTTTCCCATGGTCCTGGGGCACATCCCAGCCCCAGTCCCACTCACACCTTGGGCATGGGGTGATGACTGTAAACTAAAAGAGGGCCAGATTAATATTAAATATAAGGAAAAAATATTCTTACTATGAGGGTGGGCAGGCCCTGGCACAGAGCACCTGTGGCTGCCCCTGGATCCCTGGCAGTGCCCAAGGCCAGGTTGGACACTGGGGCTGGGAGCAGCCTGGGACAGTGGGAGGTGTCCCTGCCATGGAATGAGATGATCTCTAATGTCATTCCCAACCCAAACCATTCCGCCAGTCTCTGCTGCCAAGCCCAGCAGCAGGGTGTTGGGAGGAGGGAAGGAGCTGCCCTGGGGTGGCTGATGGCTTTGGGGCCTTTTTCCTTGGCACTGGGGCAGCTTACCCCCCTCCCCTGGGAACGGGGATCCTGTGGCATTGCCAGGCTCTGTGGGCAGGGCAATTGGGGAGCAGCCAAGGGCAGCAGCTCCAGAGGCACCGGGGATGCCCCAGTGGCTCCAGGGGGGTTTGCCCCCGGGACAGACTGTGCCTGTCCCGTTCTGCTGTGAAAGGGGGAGTTAGGAAGGATTCTTTTGGATCGATTGCTCAGGTGAAAATAAACGCAAACATGGCAATATTATATCTGAGAACTGCGTGTTGATAAAAAAGGGAAAGCTAAAGGGGGATGGGAAAAAAGAGCAGAGAGGGGAAAAAGAGACACAGAGAAAGAAACAGCAGGCAGGGACAGGTTCCCAGAAGAAGCCTGTCTGTCTGTCTGTCTGTCTGTCAGCCTGGCCTGGCAGATGGAGCGTGCCCTGAACCGCGGTGTGTCCGCATGGCTCTGTGCTGGGCTGGGCACCATTTCCAAACAGCAGCAGCCTGCTGTTCCTTCCATCAGGAAAATCCACAAACCAGAGGTTTATGTCCAAAAAAGGACACAGAGGAGTCCTGCAACTTTATTGGGCAAAGGGAGAGAGTGCACCGGGGCACACACCCGCGGGGTTTTCTCTCTCTGGGGTTCGGAGGGCTCAGCCTCCATTTGTCCTGAGCTCCCGGCCACTTGTTGCCCTCTTCCTTCCCCCACTAAGGGGTACCAGGAAGGTCCAGCCTTCCCGAGCTGCCTACCCCATATTCTCCCCTTGAACCCGCTGTTTCACCCCAAAGTTCAGAAGTGCAGACCCTTGACTCTATCAGGAGCCAAACTGTGTGGGCTCTGCACCAAACCTGCTGCCCGAAGCTCGTAGAGACATCCAGACCCATTCCAAAGGTCACCACCCATCCCTTCACCCATCCAATTGTCTGCAGGACACGAGCTCACATCTTCCCTCGGGTGCAGACGGGGCCATGGGGCCACAGGGAGGAGAGCAGGAGGGGTGAGGGGGCTGAGCAGAGCCCACAGGGGAGCCCTGCTCCCTGCCGGGTGCCCAGAGATAGCCAGCTCCAGCCGCGGGCTGTGTGCGCCTGCTGAGGCTGCTCCCACACCCGGCTGCTGCTCCCACTCCCATGCCCATGGCAGCAGAGCTCCTGTCCAGGAGCCCACAAAGCTCCCCAGAAACAAACATTTCATAAAATGGGATATTGGCGGTGTTTTCATAATGAAATCCTCTAAAAAAATCCTCTAAAAAAAGTGCTTCGTGGGCACTTCTGGCCGGCTTTTATTGGCAGGCGTTTTCAGAGGGCTTTTTTGGTGGGTGCTTTTGGGAGGGTGTTTTTGGCGGGCTTTTATTTTTTGGTGCTCATTTTTTGGCACACATTTTTGGTAGACGTTTTTTGGCAGGAATTTTTGGTGGGCTTTTTGGTGCACATTTTTTGGTGGACTTTTTTGGTGCACATTTTTGGCGGACATTTTTGACAGGAATTTTTGGCACACTTTTTTAGCAGATAATTTTTTTTGGTGGGAATTTTTGGCGGGCTTTTTGGCGCACATTTTTGGTGCACGTTTTTGGCAGGAATTTTTGGCACACTTTTTTAGCAGACTATTTTTGGCAGGAATTTCTGGTGGGTTTTTTGGCGGGCACCCTGGATTTGCATCACCAACCTGTGGTGGGTGCTGCTCACAGCCCGATCCTGGAGCATTTCCCTGCCCTGGTTGGCTGCTCGATGAAGCCTTCGTGGCCACAGCCCCTATAAGAACATAGCATATGTTGAGGCATAAATAAAAATAAGATTGGTCCCTCTCAGTGCCCCAAACTGCAGCAGGATAAACCAACGCCTGCATTTCACAGCCTTTGCCGGAAGGGCAAACCCTTTAAACCCCCCCAAAAGCCCTTCCCCAGGGTGAGGTGTCCCCCTGTGCTGCTTTTGGGGGGAAATCCCCAGTTACCCCACTGTGGGGCAGCCTGGCTCAGCCCAGCCTGTCAGGAGGATGCTCTGAGAAGGATCCTGGGGAAAAATAAATCAGCTTAAAACCATTATCCATCAGGGTTGTGCTTCCATTAGAGAACCCTCTGCCCAGAAGCTGCCGGAGCCTCCCGGGTCTCAGGTTACTGCAGCGGAGCTCTCAGGACCCCGCTGGATGCAATAAATAACCCGGTGGGTGCTGTGGGGTGGGATTGGGACCATTAAATGTGCCCAGCTATTTTCACAGGGATTCTTCGAGGAAGAAGGAGGGGAAGAAAAGGAAAGATCTGAGCTCTCCTCTGCTGGCAGGAGAGGAGTGGAGCAAAGGCTTCATCACCTTCCTACCAGCACCATCTTCTGGCCAACAGCAGCCCCCCCGGCCAGAGGCTGCTGCCCTGGAATCCCAGAATGTTTTACGTTGGGAAAGAACTTCAAAATCACCGAGTCCAACCATTGGGAAAGAACTTCAAGATCACTGAGTCCAACCATTCCCCAGCAGTGCCAGAGCCACCACTGCCCCATGTCCCCAGGGGTCACATGCACACGGCTTTGCAAGCACTCCGGGGGATCCCTCAGTCTATCCATGGCAAGGGCAGGGTTGGGATTAACTCTTCCCTTTGGAACTGCTGGCCAGCCCCTGCCCTGGGTTTGGGGCAGGACCTGCAGCATTTCTGTCTCTGCAGCCCTGGCCATGCCTGCTTTGGAGAGCCTAGGGAATTGTCTTTGGAGAAATGAAGGAAGGGATGTGATCCATCCCACCTGAGACAGGCTGGGGGCACTGGGAATGAGCTGCAGGTAGGATTGGATGGCTCACCTTGGCAAGAGTATAGGGAAAGGAAGGAATTCTTCCCTGTGAGGCTGGGGAGACCCTGGCACTGCCCAGAGCAGCTGTGGCTGCCCCTGGACCCCTGGAAGTGTCCAAGGCCAGGCTGGATGAGGCTTGGAGCAACCTGGGATGATGGAATGGGATGAGCTTTAAGGTCCCTTCGAATCCAAACCATTCTAAAAATCCTCAATGCCTAAAGAAAGGGAATAAATGGACACAAACGATGTGCAAACCCTGTGGCTGTGTGATGGTTTGGCAGTTTGGGACAGGTCCTACACCCACCTCCCCGCAAGGCCCCCAGATGGTTTTCAGGGCACCCCACAGCCCCACTGTCCCCCCAGCCTGCTGCCACCGCCCCAAGCACTCAGACCCAGGAGGGAATTTCTCCTTGCCCAGCAGCAGCAATCCCAAAGTTTCCAAGGAGGGGGAGAGGAGGAGGGCAGGAGGAGCTGAGCTGCTGCCCCAGCTCCCCGGGAGCCCCAGAGAGGGCCGGGAGCTGCAGCCGGGTCAGGCCGCGCCAATGGCCCTGGTGTCCCGCGGGCTGAGGCTGTGACAGCCCGGACACTGCTCGTGACCTGGGAGTGAATTCCACACAGGCCCTGCTTCTGCACAGTTCAGTGACACATCAAAGCCCAGATAAGCCTTGCAGACCATTGCACTCTCCAGGGGAGCTTGGGGTGATTTATCTCCCTCCAGCTCTGGCCTCTGCATTTCTGGCCCATCACATGGCCGTGGCCCATGGAGACACTTCTGCCCCTGCTCCTTTTCTCTGCTCCTGCCCCTTTTCTCTGCCCCTGCTCCTCTTCTCCTGCCCCTGCTCCTTTTCTCTGCTCCTGCCCCTTTTCTCTGCCCCTGCTCCTTTTCTCCTGCTCCTGCCCCTTTTCTCTGCCCCTGCTCCTTTTCTCTGCTCCTGCTCCTTTTCTCTGCCCCTGCTCCTTTTCTCTCTGCTGCCCCTCCTTGGCCCCAGGTCTTCCATGGGTGCCCAACTGCTCCTAGAAGTGCAGCAAGATGTTCAGCATTCCCACTGGACACTGTGGCCACGGCATCTGTGCTCCTTACCCACGCTTGGCACTCATGGACTTGCTCCAGTGGTGACACCAAGAAATTAAACTGCAATTCCTGTAATAAATTCCAAACCTGCACCAACTGGGCTCATGTTGGTGGTTCAGCTCTCACAGGTGACAGAACTGTCCCCTCTCAGAGGCAGGGCCAGGTCCCACCAAGCACTGGCAGTTCCCACCAGCTCTGTTGGAAGTGTGGGTCATGGAATCATGACATGGTTTGGGTTGGAAGGGATCTTAAAACCCACCCTGTGCCATGGCAGGGACACCTCCCACTGTCCCAGGCTGCTCCAGCCCCAGTGGCCTGGCCTTGGGCACTGCCAGGGATCCAGGGGCAGCCCCAGCTGCTCTGGGCACCTGTGCCAGGGCCTGCCCACCCTCACAGGGAACAATTCCCAATTCCCAATATCCCACCTAACCCTGTTCTCATTCAGCTTAAGGCATTCCCCTTGTCCTGTCCCTCCATGCCCTCAGGGGAAATCCCTCTCCAGCCTCCTGGAAGTGAAATCACAGGGCCAGTCCTTGATTTCACCTGCACCAGTATCTGAGGTAAGAGGAAAAACAGGAGCCGATCCAGCAAAGAGAGCACATAACGTCTTTTTCCCCATTAACTGGGACAGATTCCTGTTCCATACAGGACAATCCCAAGCATCTGGAGTGATATTGCAGATGCTGGCCTTGCTTCAGCAGGGAGGTTGGGCCAGAGGATCCACTGTGGTCCCTTCCAACCTGACCCATTCCATGATCCTGCTGTAGCTGCCAGGAGGGTGCAGGGGCAGCTGTCCAGGCCTGTGCTCCCAAACCACCTTCCAGACCCTCACACAGCCCTGCAGCATCCTTGCCATGACCAGCTGGAGTCTTCCTGGGCCCCCTGGAAGCCTGGTGCCAGCTCAGTGGCATTGGGATGATGGGCAAAGAGATTCCCAAGATCCAGGAGCACAGAGCTGGGATCCCAGCACTGCCCCTCTCTGTGCCACAGGAGTGAGCTGGAATCCCGGCAGGATTTGAGCCTGGCATGGCTGGAGATGTCTCCTTTAGCCCTGGGGGTGCTGGCAGAGGGGTTCCTGGGCAGGGAGCTCTTTCTCAGCCTCTCTGTGCTTAGGGCAGCGGGTTAATTAGGTAGCAGGGTAATGAGGAGTCATTAAATCTGCCTGCGCCGTGCTGTCAGCGTAACAAGGGCAGCCCAGGAAGGTTGAAGCTGGGATTCTCCTTTTCCCTTTGCCTTCAATTAACCTTTCCATGTTTTTGCAACACTCCAGGCCCCAGAGACAGGGTCTGGGTGTTCTGGTAATTAGCAGAACACAGAAACAAACTTTGCTTTGAAGTCACCAGCAGGAGCCTCTTGGCTTCCAGCTTAAAATAAACAGGAGAACCCAGCTTTGCCTTTAAACCCTGTCCCGTCCTGTTTGGGTGGGGGTGGGGGGACTGGGCTTCATTTGGGGTTGTTTTTCCACTTTTGCTCTCCGCTCCTCTAGTGGGAAGCTCTGGGGCTCATCTCAGCCCCCAGCAGCGAGACATCTCCTTCCACTGCCCGGCTCCCAGGTGGGGCTCCTTCCTCCCCTCCCTTTGACCTTCCAGATGGCTGGTGAGGCTCTCAGGACATCCTAGCTCCCTGAAGGAGGTCCCTCCTTCCTTCCAGGGTGTCCCAGGAATGTTTTCAGGGCGCTTTCATTGGTGCAGAGACCCCTCAGGAGCCTCCCAGGTCTGGTGGAGGCATCCCGTGGTGGGGGATGGAGCTGGGTGACCCTCAGGGTCTCTCCCAACCCAAACCATTCTGTGGTGTGGTCAGCAGGTGACAGAGGGCACCAGCTCCTGTCCACGCGCTGCTTTCCCTTGGTGAATCCCAGAGGAGATCTGGGGGTGACAAATGAGGAGTCTCCACAAGGAAATCCTTGTCCTCATCCACCCATGGCAGCACAGCTCCTGTGCAGGAGCCCACAAAGCTCCCCAGAAACAAACATTTCATAAAATGGGATATTGGCGGTGTTTTCATAATGAAATCCTCTAAAAAAACCCATTTCCATTCCCTCCCTGCCTCTCCAGCTTAATTCCCGGAGCAGGGAGGGGCTCCCCAAAACCCTGTCCTTAGCTGCAGTGTCCAGTCACATGTGGTGCTTGTGATCCTGTGGGGACGTGCAGCCCTCACAGAGGGCCCAGTGTCCCCTCACAGAGCCCCATTGAGCTCTCACATGGCCCAGTCAGCCCTGGCACGCGTGACTGCTGCTGTCCCCAGGCCATCCTTGGTGTACAAGGCAACCCCTCTTCCCCATGGTGTTTTCTCCCCTCCATCAGTGCCACTCCAGCTCCACTGCAGCAGGATGGAAACCCCTCTGAGCCCCTCTGTCCCCCCTGTCACCTGACCCACCCTGGGCTCCAGGCTCAGCCCCACGCTGTCCCCCAGCACAGCACGTCCCCTCCTGCAGAGCATCCTGGAATATCCTGACTTGGGAGGGACCCCAAAGGGTGTGAGTCCAGCCCCTGGCCCTGCCCAGACCCCCCGAAATCCCACCCTGGGCATCCCTGGAGCGCTGCCCAAACCCTCCTGGAGCTCTGGCAGCCTCAGGGCCGTGCCCATTCCCTGGGCAGTGCCAGCACCCTTGGGGGCAGAACCTTTCCTGATCTCCACCCTAACCCTGCCTGGCACAGCTCCAGCCATTCCCTAATTCCTGTTCCTGCTCATGGGGAGCAGGGACCGGAGCTGCCCCTCAGGAGGAGGTTCCAGACCCCGATGAGGTGTGACCTCAGCCTCCTCTTCTCAAGTCACCTCAGCCACAGCTCCTGGGCTGCACGTCCATCCCTCACACCTCTTAGGCCTCCTTGGGATGCTCTCCCACACATCTCTGAAGGGAGATTTGCCTGCTCTGCCCCTCCCCATCAGGAGGCAGGATGGAAGATTAGAGGTTCATGGCAATAAATCCTGGACTGGAGCTGCTGAGGGCAGGAAGATCTCCCGGGCGCACTGAGATGGGATGATTCCTGTGCAGGGATGGATTTTTAGCTGCTGGTTCCTCGCTAAAGCCAGCTCTGCACACGTGCACTCCGTGTCTTCCCACCTCTCCTTCCAGGATCCCTTTGAAGCAGCCAGGGAATTAAAGATGGGACACTTCTTGTCTAACTCAAGCGTTTTTGGGGACACTGATCTCAACAGCCAGTGCCTGACCCAGAGACAACTGTCCCAGGATTAGGTGGGGCTGCCAAACTTCAGAGCTCTCACCTCCAGCAGGAGACATCCCCTGGCAGGATTCCAATGCTCCTAAAGCAATTTCCACCCTTCTTTTTATTGTCTCTCCGGGGTGGCTCCAATGGGCAGAGCTCTAAAACTCAGCTGGTTCATTCCAAGCCTCCTCCAGGTCCCTGCTGGAGGTGCCACTGCAAAACTCATCAAAAAAGGCTCAGATCCTCTTCAGGCAGTGGGGACTCCCAGGGCCAGGGATTCTCCCTTTCCTTCAATGGCATCCATGTTTTTCTCTTCCCACAGGGAATCCATGTTTTCTCTTCCCACAGGGAATCCATGTTTTTCTCTTCCCGCAGGGTCCAGGCTCAGGGGTGAGTCTGAACTCAGCAGTGCCCAGTTGTGGTTTTGCCACCACCTGTATTCAGTTCTGGTTTTTCCTGGCTCATCCCTCAGCTGGCCACCAAGGTGTGGAAGTGATCTGGCAAATCCCAGAGTGAGGGCAGCCCGGAATTCCTGGCTGTTTCACCCTCCTTCCCCAGGGATAACCAAAGCCCAGACCATGGGAAGGACGGGTCCTCTCCCAGATGCCAGGGAGGGGATCCCCACTGGTGTTTTCCTCTCCTTTCTCTCATTCCCAAGGCATTTTTCCCACTGTGGAATGAGGCATTTTTCACTTCCCCATTGCCAGCTTTCTCTGGTGAGCATTGAGGGGGCTCCATGGGCTGAATGTGGGGAGTCTCAGCAGTCCTGCCCTCCCCAGAACTTTGAAGCCTCTGAATTCCACACTGTTTATCCAGCCCGTTTCCTGCTGCCTTTCCTCATTCCCGTTTCCTGGAAAGGTCAACAGCACTTGAAGGCTTCGGTGGCTCTTCGAGGAGAGGCCATTAATCTCTCTATAATTATCTGCAATCATTTCAGGAGCAATAACCCATTTGTCCAAGATTTTCTCAGAAGCTTGTTAAGCAGAAGGAGGGAATGGAAGGTGGGAGACACTGGGAAATAATCCAGGGAATGTCCCAGGAGCTTCCGGCTCAGTGTGGCTGTGGGAGCTCCAGTGCTGGCAAAGCCACTGAGATCTGCCCCAGCCCTTCAGCCACTGGAAGGATCTGGAGATCTCCCCAGATCTTCGTGGGTTTCACATGGAGTGTCTGGATCCACTCCAGTACTGACAGTGCTTGGATTTACTTCAATTGAAATTCTTTAGAAAGTTTGGCCCTGAATTCAAAATATTCACAGTTCTGGAGCTGAACTACTTAAATGAAGCAAATTTACCAAAATGAATGAAGATAATAAACAGCACTCAGAAATTAAAAAGCCCAAATCCACTCCCATTTTCTATCAATTAATAACAATATTTCTTACATACATAGGTGTGCACAAGCAAAGGATTAATCAAAGGTTAGAACAATTACACAGGGCAGGGGAGTTTGCTCAGGTTTACAGCCCACAGTATTTAGGATTCAGTCAAAGACCTGCTAAAGAGAAATGAATGTAATAATTACATCCCACTCTGCTGCAGCAGCCAGTAGCCCACCTTTAATCAAGCTCATTAGCAAATGGCATCAGTGCTTCCAATGGAGGGAGGTTTGTGGGAGACCTCCCCAGAACACCTCAGGGAAATGCACCTTGTGACACACAGAACCCTGGCAGAAATCCCGTTTCTGTGTCCATGGACCTCGCTCCCATGTCCAGCCTGGCCCCAGATCAGCTGGGGAGCAACCTATGGATCCTGAGGAGCCACAGTTCCACACCCAGGGGAGCAGGGACCTTCTCGGGAGCCGTGGCAGAGCTCGGGGTGAGGAGGGACAATTCCACCAGCCCTTTGGGGGGATCCTCTGTCACCTGCAGTCACCAACCGCCTTGAGAGCGGTAATCCCGACCCTGTGAACACCTGGGAGGTGCCTCCCCTCTGCCTCTGCAGAGCCCTCAGGACTTGTGGGGCTCCTGGAGAAACCCGGAGGGAGCAGCCAGGTGGGATTGGGCTCTGCTCCCAGGGAACAAGGGGCAGGATGGGAGGAGACGGCCTCAGGCTGTGCCAGGGGATGTAGGAGCGTCGGGGGTCGGACGGTCGGGGACAGAGACGAGAGATCTCTGCAGCCAGGTCAGGAACTTGGGGTTTATTGCAAAGGGCCTGGGTGCAGGGCCCTGCTGGGAGCTGCCAGCCACAGCTCAGAGCAGGCTGAGAGAAGAGAGGGGGAGAGAGGATGAGAGGGTAAGAGAGTAAAAGTATAAGAGAGTAAAAGGGGTAAGAGTGTAAAAGGGGTACCAGGGCGAGGTTCTTTTTACAATACAGTAAATCTTCTTCTGTGTTGAATACTCTAATTCTCACTAACTAATCTAGTACAATATACAAATCCTATAGCATTTCCATACAGCCTATAAGAATCACTACATTACCACACTGTGTTACATGTTAAACCTTAAAAACTACTTTTTGGACCCCTTCTGCCAAGCTGGCAGGGTCTGTTCAGACTTTTGGACCTGTCTGCAAGCAGAGGGTATTTTTTCATCAAAAGGGGATTACCTTCAGCCAGCCACACCATTGTTTTCCAGTTGTTCAGTAACTAAAGGATCTCAAAGCTTGCTTTCATTCCAATCTCACTTATAGTTTCAATAGTCTCAAAATCTTTTGCCAGACAATCATATTTATAAGGCTTTCCTGTTTCCTCTTCCCCAAGAGGGGAGGCTCAGATTGGAAACTGGGGAAAGGTTCTTCACCAGAAGGGTTGTCCAGCCTGGCACAGCTGCCCAGGGCAGTGGTGGAATTCCCATCCCTGGAAGTGGGTTAAAACCACACGGATGTGGCAGCTGGGGACAAGGTTTAGTGGCGCTCATGGTGGTGGCTGATGGTTGGATGTGGTGGCCAAAAAGTCTTTCCCACTTCAACAGCTCCATGATTCTGTGATGTTGATCCCTTTTCCCACCAGGCCAGGATCAACGTGCTCCCGCTGCTGGTTTCCACATCTTTGGGACACAGAGCTGTCCCCAGCCCCTGCGACTTCCTTATGGCTCCTGCGCCCCGAGGGACAGAGCTCAGCCTCTGATCCTTGTCACCAGGGCCAGCTGCACATCCCCGGTGTGCCCGATGTCCCGGGCACGGCCACCCCCGAGCGGTGACACGGGGACAGGTAGGGCGACCCCGGCAGCAGCAGCAGCGGCAGGGGGGGGCGCGGCCGGTG
>NW_005054504.1:273763-274217 GCF_000277835.1 Geospiza fortis | reverse complement strand
CTCCGTCTGTCCTGTGTCCCCCCCGCTGGCCCGGCCGGGCTGCGAACGCCCCGTCCCCTCCAACAGCTCCAGAGAACTCGACTCCTCTCGGCCCCGGCTGATAAGAAAGTTATGAGCAAAAAAAAACCTTCAAGTGCGGGGTCAGCGCGGGCTCGTGGGAACAGCGGGGATGTGGCTGCGCTTCCCCAGGCATCCCCTCCTTCCTCCCGGGAAGGGAGAGTCCCATGGGGATGAACAATCCCGTCCTGCACCCACCGAGACACCCAGGCACCCCGGCTGCGGGGAGGGATGGGCTGCGCACCCTGCACACACTGCACACACTGCACACCCTGCACACCCTGCACACACTGCACACACTGCACACATTGCACACCCAGCACACCCTGCACACACTGCACACCCTGCACACACTGCACACCCAGCACACCCTGCACACCCTGCACACCCTGCACAC
>NW_005054504.1:258333-273233 GCF_000277835.1 Geospiza fortis | reverse complement strand
CTGCACACACTGCACACACTGCACACACTGCACACACTGCACACACTGCACACACTGCACACACTGCACACACTGCACACACTGCACACACTGCACACACTGCACACACTGCACACACTGCACACACTGCACACACTGCACACACTGCACACACTGCACACACTGCACACACTGCACACACTGCACACACTGCACACACTGCACACACTGCACACACTGCACACACTGCACACACTGCACACACTGCACACACTGCACACACTGCACACACTGCACACACTGCACACACTGCACACACTGCACACACTGCACACACTGCACACACTGCACACACTGCACACACTGCACACACTGCACACACTGCACACACTGCACACACTGCACACACTGCACACACTGCACACGCTGCACACACTGCAAACACTGCACACGCTGCACACACTGAACACACTGCACACGCTGCACACACTGCACACCCTGCACACCCTGCACATGCTGCACACACTGCACACCCTGCACACCCTGCACACACTGCACACACTGCACACACTGCACACCCTGCACATGCTGCACACACTGCACACACTGCACACACTGCACACGCTGCAATAATCCCAGTTTTCCAGCTCTTTGAACATTCCCGGGTTGGGGCATCCAGCCCGGAGCTGCTGGAGGTTCCAGACGTAAATCCAGGGAGAATTTCCTGGAGTTCCTCCTGGGCCACTGGGGCAGGATGGGCAGCAGGGCAGCAATGGGGGACAATGGGGGTTTGCGCCCCACTGCTCCCATGGTTCCTAAGCCACTGGGACATTTTTCCTGGCTCTGAGGCTTCAGGCTCAGCTCTCCATAGGATAGGAAAGGGAAGGAGCAGAGGGCAGGGCAGGAACTGGCACCACCTCTTGCTCTCCTCACTCTTCACTGCTGGGTTGCTCCAGGAGTTAAAACCAGGGAATTCTCCTTCCCGGAGGGGGGAAGGAGAAGGGGAAATTCAGAGACCAGAACTTGATGTGAATGAAAACATTTGCAGCAGAAAAGCACTGCTGGAAAGATGCCGGAGCTGTTCTCCAGCTCTCCAGAGCCCTCTGGCATAAGAGGCAGGGCAAAGGGAATGCTGGCAGCAGGACTTGAGGACCATGACCAGAAATGCAGGCACAATCTTCTATTTATTTATTTTAATGATGCCAGCAGAGGTGTTGGGCTGGGAGGCAGTTCCTGAGCTTTCCACTTCAGCATTCCCAGTGCCCCAGAACTAAATCCAAGCCTTCCCAGAGGATGCCTGAGCAGAAATACAGCCAGCATTTCAGTCAGATGACACCAGGCCTCCCAAAAGCAGAATTTGCCAGCTGACAACCCTGGAAAAACGTCTTCCTGAAGGATTTGTCCCTGCAGGTCCCCAGCAGTCGCTTCTCTGTGATGTTCTACCTGCCTGAATTCCCGAGGGAATGTCCCTGAGCTCTCCTGTTCAGCTCCCAGAGGAGAGGCTGTTTGTGGTGCCTCCAGGGATGCTCCCTCCTGCCGGGCATCCCTGGTTTCCCACAGCCTCTGGGATAACCCAGACCCACACTGGGCACGGGGCTCCTCCAGCTGAACAGGAACGGGGGCTGGGCCGGGCTGGGGGTCAGGGCTGTGAAGAGCAATTAGTGCCCTAATTAGTGCCATAATCAGAGCAATTAGTGGGGGGCCTGGGAGGCACCTCCATCCCCTCCTGTGCACATCCCAGGGCACACAGCTGCATTCCCCCTGCCACGGGGTGAGCACCCAGATGTTGGGAGGGGAAAGGAGAACCTCCCAAATGATTCTCCAGATGTTTCTCTGCTCCATGGCCACCCCTGTAAATCGGATTCCTCTCAATCTCCTCACCCCGAAGCAGAGCCCAGCTGAGCCTCTGTGGGGCAGCTCCCACCTGTCCCCTGCAGGTCAAACCCTGTGATTCCAGCTGGGAGCAGCAGCCATTCCCCTTCACCAGCCCCTGCCTGGCAAAGCCGTTCCCGTGGCTTGGACTACAAAGCCATTGGCACATTCCCACAGCTGGCACAGCCATGAGGGATGGCTGCCCTGGGCTGTGGCTCTGCCCAGGCCTCAGGGATCCCTGGAAGCTGTCCTGCTTTCCTGCTGGGACACAAAGCACGGGATGTGGCGTGGCTTTGGGGTTTCGTTGTCACCACTGATGGGACTCAGCGCCAGCCTCGGAGCCCAGGGAGTGTCAGGGCCCCTCTGGCTGGGCAAGGCTGGGTTTTCCTGGGGGTCTCCCAGGGCTTGGAGCCATCCTTTGTCCCCAGCAGAACAGAGAGGGCCATTCATGCCCTGTCCCGTGCAGGAACGTGACTGGCCCAGAATAGCTGCAGGACCCCCCAGGGGCAGGGAGGGGGGCTCTGCACACCCCATCCCCTCTGGTTTGGGAAGAGAGCCCAGGAAAAGCTGCAGCTCCTCACAGAGGCCAAAGGTTTAAAGGGTGGTTAAATCCATGGATTGTGCCCCGGGCAGAGGAGCCCTTTGAGGGGCTCTCCCTGCTCTGCTGGGGATGGAGAGGGCACAGGGGACAGGGCCAGGTCACCTCCTGCTGCCCTTCAGGGCTCCAGCTGGCAATGGACTTGTTTGCTCCCAGACCAAAAGTCCAGGCCCAGAGTCCCAGGAATGCACCACGGTGCAGGAATGATCCACTGAGCTCCAGAGTCAACTCTGGGACACGAAAGGTGGAAACATCTCTGGGTATTGCTGGACAAAACGGGACAGAGCTGAGTGCTCCAGGCAAGGCCAGGGATGGGCTGTGTCCTTCCAGCCCAGCCCAGCAAACCTGGCTTTGCCTGCTGTCCTTCCCACTTAAACCTGCCTCTACCTCATGTCCTTCCCACTAAACCTGGCTTTACTTCCATGTCCTGCCTACTAAACCTGGCTCTACCTCATGTCCTTCCCACTAAATCTGGCTTTTTTTCCGTCCTTCCTACTAAACCTGGCTTTACCTCCATATCCTTCCCACTAAACCTGGCTTTATTTCCATGTCCTTCCCACCAAACCTGGCTTTCCCTGCACATACAGATGATTTCTGCCTTATTTACAAACCCTGACCACTGAGAAGAGCCCGGCTGCTCCAGTTCCCATCAGGAACTTTGGACAAATCTTGAGCTGAGGATCGTGTCACTCATGGAGCAGACAGTGGCACCCCCTGTGCAGCTTTATTTGTTTATTATTTTCACTCCCTCCCAGAGCTGTCCCGTGTTTCTCCCGCCTTTCCCTCCTCCATCCCCATCCCGCCCTCAGCCATTGGTCGCAGGGGCTGTGCTGGGGGAGCCCTGGGATGTTCTATAAAACCACCCGCGGCAGGAAGGAGCATTTTCCACAGCTCCAGCCCCTCGCAAAAGCCAAGTCCAGCATCCAAAGCAGTGCAGCTCCCCCAGGACATGCCCAGCAATTTGGTGAAAACTTACAGAAGTTTTGTATTTTAGGAAGGTAACGACTCCCAGGAAAGCTCTGATCTCCTGTGCATTAATCTGCAGACAAAATCATTCCTTGTGTCGGGGTGAATTTTTGCAGCCCCCTCTGGGGAAGGTGCTGGAGGCACCGCGGCGCCTGGACAAGGTCCAGGATGTGGCAGGAGGGGAGAAATCCCGCACACCTGGGGTGGGAGCTCCTCCTGCTGCCGGGGCAGGCTGGGCGCAGGGCAGGGAGCCCTGGGGCTGGCATGTGCTGCTGCCGCCTCTCTCCCTCCTCTCCTCCATCCACAGCGGCTGTGCTGCAGGATTTACCCACAGGAAAGCTGTGCTTGGTGTCTGCAGAGATGGGTCTGGAGAGGGGGAACTGCTCTGCAAGGGAGGGACAGGAGGAGGAGGATGGAGGGAGAGGCTGCTGGGTGTGAGGATGGAGGTGCTGGGCTCTCCTGGGCTCCCGGGAAGAGGGATTCCAATCCCACTCACGGCACCTTCCAGCAGAATCAGGCTCTGCAGTTTTCAGTGTGAGTTTCTCTCTGGGAGTCTCTCCCCGATTCCCTAAATCCGTGTCAGCATTCCAGTGGCTTCAGCTGCCATTTGGGCTCAGCACAGTTAAAATTCCCACTGGAATGGGTGAAAGCAGTTCTGGATCTGGGGTTTAACCGTGCTGGTGTTGGTTTCCCATCTGAACAGGCTTCTTGATGTTCCTGTGCCTCAGTTTCCCTCAGCTGAGGAAGGGCTGTGCTTCCAAGCACTCCAAGAGGGGAAGAGCGAGGAGTAAATGAGCAGTTGGACAGGATGAAACAGTTTCTCATTGCCTAAATTTTGGGTTTAATAAGATTCGATTGAGTTTAGGGCGAGCTGGGGAGGAAGAGTTTTTCCTCTCCAGTGTTTTGTGGTTGTGTCATGGAGGGCCTGGGGAGGAGCCGTGTCCTGTGATCCTCCCTCACATGAGCCCCTCTGCCAAGCCCCAGGGTTTTGTGCTTCTACAGAGCTCAGAGGCCAGGCTGGGCTCATGAAACAGCCCCGGGCTGTGGGGGGCTCTGGGCACGTTCCCTGTCCCAGGGGTGCTCCGGCACCTTCTGCCAGTGCCACCTCTGTCCCCCAGCCACAGTGGCTGTGCCATCCAAGCTGTCCCTGAGAGCCCTCAGGGAGCTCGGGCAGGAATTCTGAGCGGGGCCTGCCCTCTCCTGAGAGCTGCAATCCCGTGGGCACGGCGGGGAGGAGAGCTGGGGACGCCCCCAGTGGGCACCTGTGCCAGGCATGGCTGGGGGAGTTCAGCGAGGCTGAAATCCCTGCAACAGCTCAGAGTGGGGATTGTGCCCGGGTTTGTGATCCTTTGGGGTATTTATCCATCTCTCCTTTTCTTTCTTCACCCTTCCCACCCAGCCCAGGCATTCCCACGCAGGCTGAGCCCTGGGGAGGCACGGCCGTGCCCACAGGAGCTGTGGTCGGTCCTGGGGGCTCCTGCCTGGCCTGGCCACCTCCTCCCAGGGTGGGAGCCCTGCTGGGCCCGGGATTCCCCTGCCATGGGCAGGGAGAGCCCTGCTACACCTGGGTGTGCCTTGGCTGTCGCTCCCAGGTGTATAGAACTGGGATATAGAACAGTTATGGAACTGGGAGCAGCTCCCGCGGTGCAGCGGGTTCGGGATCAGATCCCAGCTCTGCCTGGAGGAGTCAGAGCAGAGCTTGAGCCCCTGCTCTGCTCCCAGCCAGGCTCCCTGCTCCCTGCTGACTGCCTCACTTGTTCCCTGGAGCAGGGAAATCCCAGGGACTCTCACAAAGGCTCCAGCTCCCAGTCCAGCCACAGCAATTTCTTCTTCCTCCGGAGCTGGGCAGTTTCACAGTTGGACAGAAGTGTTCCCTATTCAACCAGGAGCCCCCAGATTTATCCCTGTTTGAGGAATAGGCCGGAGTTTTCTCCTTCTCTGGGCTCATTTCTCAGCCTGGATCTCCCAGAGCCCCTTCCTCAATCCCACCCCCTGGGATGGAGCCACCACCACCCCCAGCTCCTCCCGTGGTTGTGGGGCAGCCCCTGGGCTCTCCTGCCTGCTCAGAGCTGAGCAGAGCAAAACCACCCTGGGGATATTCCCTGGTGCTCCAGCCATGGAGACCTTGCCCTGTGTCAGCAGCCGGGGCTGGAAGGAGCCCAGGGGGAGTCACAGCCCTGGGCAGGGCAGGCGGGGCGTGGGGAGGAAGGGGCGCGGCTGGTGGGGTGAGGGAGGGCAGGGAGGGGCTGTGCTGCTGCACATGGATGGGTGAGAGCTCAGGAGTCAGGGTGGCTCTGCTGTGAAAGCCCTGCAGCGTTCTCCCAGCAGGGCTGTGCCGAGCCCTCCCTTTGCAGGGGCAGCCGTGGGACCAGCTGGGCAGGGGGATGTTGGTGAGGCTTCGGTTTCCCCCTGGAATGAGCTGGAAAAGTTCTGCTGGTTCTCTGGAGCCTGAGGTGGGGCTGCAGAGCTGCCCAGATGGGCAGGGATTGGCAGAGGTGCCCCAAAACTGCAACCTCAACCTGTCAGGAACTAAATGCCCCAAAACAAAACCCTACAGCTCCCTGACAGGAGGGAGAGGTTGGGCTCTGCTCCCAGGGAACAGGGACAGGAGCAGAGGGAACGGCCTCAGGATGGGCCACGACAGCTCAGGGTGGGCACCAGGAGGAATTTGCCCATGGAAAGGGGGCTCAGGCCTTGGCAGGGCCTGCCCAGTTTGGAGTCCCCATCTCTGGGGGTGTCCATGGCACACCTGGGCTCAGCTCTGGGCTGGTGAGCAGGTGGGGATTGGGCACAGCTTGGACTCGATGATCCTGGGGGCTTTCCCAGCGTCAGTGGTTCTGGGATTCTGAGTGAGGAGTGGGATGGGCACAGGAGGGCATTGGGACTGTCCAGGAGCAGCAATGCAGGAGGTGCAGTCCCTGCTCCCTCAGTCCCTGAGCACAGACAGGTGTCCCAGCCACTGCAGGGCCACGCCAGAGGCACAAGGGACAGTTTGTTCCCTGGACTGTTTAAATTTAGCAGCACAAACCCCACCCTCAGGGTCAGCAGCTCTGACCTGGTGGGATCTGATCTGGCATCGTTTGTTTGCTGGGATGATGGAGATCTCCAGCAACTCATAAATGGAATTGAATCATAAAATAGAATATCCCAGTTTGGAAGGGACCCCCAGGGATCACCCAGCCCAGCCCCCGGCCCTGCACAGACCCCCCAACAGCCCCACCCTGGGCATCCCTGGAGTGCTGTCCAAACCCTCCTGGAGCTCTGGCAGCCTCGGGGCTGTGCCCATTCCCTGGGCAGTGCCAGCACCCTCTGGGGGCAGAGCCTTTCCTTGATCTCCAACCTAACCCTGCCCTGGCCCAGCTCCAGCCATTCCCTGGCTCTGTCCCTGCTCACAGCCAGCAGAGATCAGAGTTGCCTCTTGTGAGGAGCTTCCAGACCCCAGTGAGGTCCGACCTCAGCCTCCTCCTCTGCAGGCTGGACAACTTTCCTCTCTCCAATATCTCATCTCTCCATCCTCTGCTAAACGATTCTCTCCCTGCTCCCTTTCTCCCCTGGCAGATCCCAGCAGGACCCAGGACACCCCACAAGCACCATGAGCACTCCTGCAGCCCCCAGCCTCGCTGTCCCCTCCTCAGCAGCACCCATCCCCTTCCCCGCCGCCCTGGCCATTGTCCTGAGCTGCCTCCTCTCTGGGGCTCACAGCCAGACCCCCGGGGCCGTGCAGGAGAGCCCGGTGCCCCTGGGGGAGCTGGGCCTGGTGCAGGTTGTGTCCAACGCGTCGGGCGGGAGCCGTCCCTCGGAGCCGCCGCTGCTGCCCGTGTGCGCCCGGCCCGCCGACATCCGCCACGCCTTCAAGTACATCAACACCATCGTGTCCTGCACCATCTTCGTCGTGGGCATCATCGGCAACTCCACGCTGCTGCGCATCATCTACAAGAACAAGTGCATGAGGAACGGCCCCAACGTGCTCATCGCCAGCCTGGCCCTGGGCGACCTGCTCTACATCCTCATCGCGCTGCCCATCAACGTCTACAAGGTCAGCTCCGCCTGGCACGGCGGGCATGGGGCTGCTCTGCATCCTCGGGGCCTGGGAGGAGCTCCTGCACCGGCTGGGCCTGCCCCTGGATCTCTGGGAGTGTCCAAGGCCAGCCTGGATGGGGCGGGAGGGTGTCCCTGCCCATGGCAACGGGTGGGATGGGATGGGATGGGATGGGATGGGATGGGATGGGATGGGATGGGCTTTGAGGTGCCCCAGAAACCCTTCTGGGGTTCCGTGGTTTGTGTTGCTGCTGAGGCTCAAGGAAAGAGCTGGAATGGGTTCTGGGATAGCCTCAGGAAGGGCTCCAGGGGTCAGGGGGACAGAAGGGTTGTGAACTCAGCCTCATTCTCCTCTGGAATGAGTGGCCTGGATTTCTCCAGTTGTCAGGACACATCGTCCCCACCTCTGCTTGTCCTGGCTGAGTGTGGGGCCACAGAGCCCATCCTGTGTGCTCAGGGGTCAGAGTCTGCAAAAGGCTTAGGACACACAGCTCTGGAGCTGGCCAGGCTGGATTTTGGCTGTGTCAGAGCATGACTTTCATTCTCACTTTGAAAACAATACAAAGCAGCCTAGTGTGGAGTTTAGGACTCAGATCCAAAACCCCCCAGGGTCTGGAGTCAGGAGCTGGTGTCTGGACCATCTTTCATCTCTGTGTCCAGTCAGGGAAATGAAAGTTTCCCAGTGCCAGCAAACTGTGGGAAAGTGCCCCCATTCCCAGTGGTGGGAAGCTCAGGGAGCTCTCCCTGCTCTCTGCTGGCTCCTCACACCCTGTGGGTGCAGCCACAGAGAGGAAGCTGGGAGCACGTTCCCAAAGCAGCCTGGTAACCTGTGGATCCTCCCCAGCTCCTGGCCAAGGACTGGCCCTTCGGGGTGCAGGTCTGCAAGCTGGTGCCCTTCATCCAGAAAGCCTCCGTGGGCATCACAGTGCTCAGCCTCTGCGCCCTCAGCATCGACAGGTGAGACACGACAGCCACCCCTGCCCTGCCCTGCCCTGCCCACCCCGTCCCTTGGCTGGACCAGAGGCAGAACCAGGAGCTCGTTCCCAGGCCAGTGCCAAGATGGGGACAGACTGCTCCCATGTGGAGCTGCAATCCAGCAGGAACTCTCTGGTGACAGAGCTGCAATCCTGCTGGGAAAGGCTGAGGGGAGGATCACGGTGTGGGTGGGGTGGTGAGGAATGGGGGCCAAGGACAGCCCCCATCCCACTCATCCTCTGAGCCCCTGCTTCCCATTCCCACACCTGGGAAGGTCCAGACGTGGAGGGAAAAGGACTTTTGGGGACAATTCTAACCTGCACCTGCTGCTCCCCTCCCTGGCTGCTTTTCTCTCTCCCATCTGCTCCTGTCACGTTCCCACACTGGGCAGGTACCGAGCCGTGGCGTCCTGGAGCCGGATCCAGGGCATTGGGATCCCCATGTGGAAGGCCGTGGAAGTGCTGCTGATCTGGGCAGTGGCCATCGTGCTGGCCGTGCCCGAGGCCATCGCCTTCGACATGGTGGAGCTGAGCTACTGGGAGCAGCACCTGTGGGTGTGCATGCTGGCCTCGGAGCAGAAATCCCGCTTCATGAGGGTACCTGTGCATCGCCATCCCAATCCCAGCCCCAATCCCAACCCCAAACCCAATCCCAATCCTAATCCCGCTTCATGAGGGTACCTGTGCATCCCCATCCCAACCCCAATCCCAATCCTGCTTCAGGAGGGTACTTGTGCATCCCAACCTAAACCCCAACCCCAACGCAACCCCAATCCCAATCCCGCTTCATGAGAGTACCTATGCATCCCCATCCCCATCCCAACCCCAATCCCAGCCCCAATCCCAACCCCAAACCCAATCCCAATCCTAATCCCGCTTCATGAGGGTACCTGTGCATCCCCATCCCAACCCCAATCCCAATCCTGCTTCAGGAGGGTACTTGTGCATCCCAACCTAAACCCCAACCCCAACGCAACCCCAATCCCAATCCCGCTTCATGAGAGTACCTGTGCATCCCCATCCCCATCCCAACCCCAATCCCAATCCTGCTTCATGAGGGTACCTGTCCATCCCAATCCCAACCCTAATCTAAATCCTGCTTCAGGAGGGTATGTGTGCATCCCAATCCCAACCCCAATCCCAATCTCAATCCTGCTTCAGGAGGGTATGTGTGCATCCCAATCCCGATCCCAATCCCAATCCCGCTCCAAGTGCACATCCCAAGTTCCCGCTGCTGCCCTGGCCCCATTCCAGCTACCCTCTCTCCCTGTCCCCCGCAGTTCTACCGGGATGTGAAGGACTGGTGGCTTTTTGGCTTCTATTTCTGCCTGCCCTTGGTGTGCACGGGCATCTTCTACACCCTCATGTCCTGTGAGATGCTGAGCAAGAGGAACGGGATGAGGATCGCTCTGAATGACCACATGAAACGGGTGAGAGAGCAGGGAGGAATGCTGGCATTCCCAAAGGGGAGGGAGTGCTCTTGGAGGGGGGACACTTCCCACCCCTCTGAAGGACAGGATGAGCTGGCAGAGCCTCACAGAGGATCTTGGCATGTTGGTGCAGGGATCACACTGGGAAAAGGGCCTTCAGCTCCATAATCTCCAGCCTTAAGGATGACCCCAAACCCTTCTGGCTTCATTAGAGCTCTCCTGGTCATTTATCCCAGCCCACACCACACTGGATGTGCCAAATCCCAGACAAGGGGTGCAGGGAAGAGTTCACCGTCCCCTCCCACGCTTTGGGAATCATTCCCTGAGGAGCTCCAGCTGGTTGTCACCTTAGCAGTGTGCTGGGTGGACAGAGGAGGCCCTGTGTCCCAGGAACACCATCCCAGCAGAGCCACCAGGAGCAGGGGTGGGGAGGGATCTGGCTCACATGGAGCTGCTGCTGCCCTGCCCCTTTCTGCAGCCTGGACCTGATGCAGGGCTCCAGGAGCAACCTGGGCTAGTGGGAAATGTCCCTGCCCATGGCGAGATGAGCTGTGAGGTTCCCTCCAATCCAAACCATTCCACAATTCCACAATTCGGGACCCACTGCCCCGTGCTCATCCTCCCCCTGCCCCTGTCTGGCAGCGCCGGGAGGTGGCCAAGACCGTGTTCTGCCTGGTGGTGATCTTTGCTCTCTGCTGGCTGCCCCTGCACCTCAGCCGCATCCTCAAGAAGACCATCTATGATCAGACAGACCCCAACCGCTGCGAGCTGCTCAGGTAGGGTGTGGGAACCCAGAACATCCCTCTGCTGCCAGGGGGCTCAGAAGCCCTGGCACGGAGCCCAGAACACCTGTGGGATTGATTATGACCCATGGAGCAAACTACCAACCTTATATAAAGCTCAGCAAGCCACAACAGTTTAGGTGGAATAATAGTGAAGTTATCACGGGGTGGAAAAGTAGATTTTGGGGTTTTTGGTATGGGGGTTGAGGAGGCAAGATGGAGGGAACTGGGTGTGTGCAGCCTTTCTCCTTCTTCTTCTTGGCCTCCATCTTCTGCTGTGATGTTGGCACTCACAGATTGGTTAGAGTAGAAGCTCATTGTCTAACACAGGTGATGGGTATTGGGAAGTCATTGTCAACATTGTACACGTAGTTTGTAGTATAAAGATATAACACCACCCAGGGGCAGGCAGAGTGCCTGGAACTGTCCTGCTGGATGGACCTCGGCAGGGCAGGAGAAAAAATTTTATACATAAGATGCAATGAACAACCTTGAGAAGAGCTCTGACTCCTTCTTCAAGCGCCGGGCTGGGAAAAGAGACTTTGGAACTCTTCTCAGGGTCACTCTGACAAGATAAATATCCCGACAGCAGGGCCCCCAGCAGGGGACACCAGCCTGGGAGCCCGCCTGGCACCAGCACAGGCCCTGCTGGGTGGGACCAGACTGGGGGAGCTGCCTTCCACCTCCTGCTTTCAGCAATTCCTTGCCCAGACTGCACTGCCCTCCTGATGGGCACAGAGAGGGCAGGGGGACATGAGAAGGGTTAAATTAAATTTTGGAATGTCTCTGTGAGGCTGAGGTCTCCTGGGCACAGCAGGGCTGAGGGCTCCTCACTTTCTGCCAGGTGGGAGGTGCCCGTCTCCCTCCCCTTCCACCCATCAGCCAAAATCCAGCCCGGGCCAGGGGCTGCTGCTGTGCTGGGGTTTGGGAACATCAGGAGCACCAGGAGAAATCACAGCTCCTGCTCTTGGCTTCCTCAGGGAATGCTCCATGCAAGGAAAAGTGGTTTTTCTCAGGGAAGGATGGATTTGTGCTCAGCTCTGTTATCAGTCACTGCTCCTCCACGGAAGCAGGATCCCAGGCCAGGCAGTTTGGAAATTCCCTCTGTTCTCCATGAGCTTCTGACACATCTGTTCTCTCCCATTTCAGCTTCCTCCTGGTGATGGATTACTTTGGGATCAACATGGCCTCCCTCAACTCCTGCATCAACCCCGTGGCTCTGTACTTTGTCAGCCGGAAATTCAAGAACTGCTTCCAGGTAGGAATGACCCCCCAGGCCCAGGGGCTGATCTAATTCCTCATCCCAAATTTTCCCTGTTAGATACCTCTCTTCTCCAAGTACACCAGAGCTCAGTGCTCTGCTGGGGGGAGGCTTTTGCCAGAGCAGGATTTAGGACAAGCCAAAAATTCCCTGTCACTCTGGAACAGGAACACCCCCACAAACCATCAGACCAGGGGCTGGGGCTGCTGCAGACTTTAAACCCAAGATTTTGGGAGATGATTGTCAGTAGTGAAGCCCTGAGAAAGAAAGGGAAGGAGATGGGATGGGATGGGATGGGATGGGATGGGATGGGATGGGATGGGATGGGATGGGATGGGATGGGAGTTGAGCCCACCTGTTGGGATGGTATCTAAGCATCACCTGTATTTTCTGTCCCCTAATGACGAGAACACACAATTACAAAAAATGCCCCAAATTTCAGTGTCCTCATTTCCCACCCTCACCAGCTGTATCCTGGAGAACTCGCTCCCAGCAGAGCTGCCAGACAGCAAGGCTCAGCAGATCCCAGCCTGGCTCTGTGCAGGGACACCTGCTGGCACATTATGGGAATATTTCCTCCTCTTTTCCCATATCCCACATGTGTGACCTCTCCCCCTTGTGTCTCCCCAGTCCTGCCTGTGCTGCTGGTGCCAGAGGCCAGCCCTGAGCATCACCCCCACGGATGAGAAGGGCTCTGTTGGGAAGTGGAAAGCCACGGGGCAGGAGCTGGGGCTGGACCGGAGCAGCTCCCGCCTGAGCAACAAGTACAGCTCTTCCTAAAGGCGTGTCACCATCCAGGACAAGGCACAGGGACAGCAGGACCCCTCCGATCCTCCCCCAGGCTCTTCCTGGCTGGGCCTGGATCTGCTTTGCCTTCGTGTCCTCACCCAGCTGGAAGGAGCTGGAGCATTCCCCAGGACCTGCTCCAAGCCCAGCCCCTGACCCCAGAGGTCCCCTCAGGAGAGGGAAGGGCATTCACATCCTCACAGGACTTTTCATTTCCTCACAGGAAAGCCCAGGGACTTCTGGCCATTGCCTTGGGGTGGCACGTGGGCGGGGGGATGTGTGTGGGAAGGGAAGGAATGGTGGGATGGTCACTGTGGGGTGAGGAGGAGAGGGAGGGACAATTCCCAGCTGTAAAAGCCAAGCAAAGCCTGGATAAATCCCTGTGAGGCACAGAGATGTCCTTGTGGTCATGTGGAGGTGGGAAAGGCAGTGGAGAAGGTCCAATCTCAGCTGGAAGAGCCACTACAGCAAAGTAAAATATGGGAAAGGGCTCTTCCAGTTCATTATTGGCAATAATTCATCCCCCAGGTGATCTGCCAGCCGGGTTGGACAGGGCTTGGAGCACCCTGGGACAGGGGAAGGAGTCCCTGCCCATGGCAGGGGTGGGAGGAGAGGGAGTGGAGGTCCCTCCCAACCCAAACCAGTCTGTGACTGCAATCCATGTGATTCCATGTGACTGAGAATCCATGTGATTCCATTCTAACGTTCTTGCCAAAACATTCAGAAAAACTACATGAAAAAGTTGTATTTATCAGGTTTTTGATGATTCTTTGTTGGTTTTCCCACATCTCTCTTTTCCCTCTCTCTCTTTTCCTTCTTTCCCCCTTCTACCTTGTCATAGAAAAAAATGGAGAGAGGAAAAGGGGAGCAGAGACGAGACCTGCAATTAAAACATTCTCCGGGTGTTGGGGTGGGCTTTTAGCTTAACCTTCACTGAAATGTAAATGTTTTACAAATAAATCATAAAAGACAAATGGGTTTCAAGGAAAACAGAGACTGAGGAATAATCAAGACAGCCCATTTTCCCAGTCTGTGGAGCAAAAATTTTCCCAAATTTCCCAATCTGTGGAGCAACCCGTCTCCACGTTCTATGACTTTTCATCCTTGTGCTGAGCAGAACACATCATGAGCTCTGCAGCATCTAAATGAATAAACTTTATTATTAAAGAAAATACATTTTGCAGCAAAGTAATAAAAATACCAACAAAAAAACTCGTTTAGACACAGGGAATTCAACACACAGAGGTTACACATCCATGCCATTCCCGAAGGCTACTGCATCTCCTCCTCCTTCTGCGCCCTGAACTCCTTCATGCTCCTCTGAAACAAAAGCAAAGCACAAATGTCACCAACCTGTCCCTGGGGTGGCACAAAGCCACCACCCTGCTGTGCTGGGACTGCTCTGGCCACAGCCTGGAAAGACTGGGAAGCTCTGACAGAGCTCCAGGTGCTTTTGGAAGTGACTGAGCTTTACAGTCACTCCAAGGGAAAGGGAGCCAGGCCATGCCATGGATCAGGCAGAGCCCGGACCAAAAACCTCCCAGGTTCTCCTGCCAAAGGTGTCTCCAACACAGGCCTCAGCCTCCTACTCTGGGATCAAGGGACAGAACTGACCCTGAGCTCCCCAGGAATGGCCCAAGGGACAGAACTGACCTGGAATTCCCCAGGAATGGCCAAAAGGACAGAACTGACCTTCAGCTCCCCAGGAAGGGCCCAAGGGACAGAACTGACCCTGAGCTCCCCAGGAATGGCCCAAGGGACAGAACTGACCCTGAGCTCCCCAGGAATGGCCCAAGGGACAGAACTGACTCTGAGCTCTCCAGGGATGTCTCACCTCAAAAGTGTTGAGCACGTGTTGGCAAACACCCATCAGGTCATTCAGCCCTTTCCGGAATGGCTCCACAGCAGGAAGGGCCCCTTTGGGAAAAGATGAGAAAAGATGGATTAGGGACATGGTGATAATGGGGGCCCTGGAAAATGTTAAAGATAGATTGTTAGGCTTTGTGTTTTCTCAGATCACTGCACCTGCGTAAGCAGTATGATAAATGATATAATTGTTAGATGTGATGATTGTTTAGTAATTAAATATAATTATTATATAATCATAAGAAAATAATGAGAAACTATGTTGGAAACTTAAAGGGGGCTATGCTTAGCTGAAATCTATGTATACAATAGAACAATATAAGTTTAATAATTAACATGAAAGTTATA